>NC_058081.1:662406611-662706611 GCF_014858855.1 Bufo gargarizans
GGGGATGCGCTTAATCTATGATGAGGTGTACATCTGGTTATAACTTATCCTTATTGTTTGGCAGGCCGTGCGTCTAGAATAAAATCTAGGGCAGTTTGTAGCTGGTTTTCAGTGAAAAAAAACTGGCTGATGGCCCCACCCGCAACATGCCCCTTTTTCAGAAATTGGCTGAAAGGACGGCGTCCGTCTTAATAAATGTGCTACGTTCAGGGGAGTTGCTAGGGTCTCAAAAGATCCGGGGTCCAAGCCCCAATGAATATGGCCCAGTTCTCTAAGTCGCTCCCCCTCCCCCACACACCGCATTTTGCTGTACTTGCTATACAGCAGCACATACCTCTCACATACAGGGCCTCCCAGGTGAAGTCTCCTCCAATGCAGATCTTCTCTGTCATCATCTTCTCCATTCGGTCCGGACAACTTCTCTCAGCCGCCTCATCTCTGCAGAGTGTGACACACAGACATCTTAGCTTCCTCACATTTCTATCATCATCGCCAGTGATGAGTGGCAGGGGCAATATTCAAATTCACAATATTTCACAAATAGTTAGGCGAATATTCTTCATATATTCGAGAATACGTGATCTCCAGTCAATATTTTCTTGATTGCAAAAATCAGCAATTGGAAAATTAGCAATAAAAATTTGTGATAAAATTTGCGTTACGAAAAATCGCGATAAACACTACTCTTAAAGTCAAAGATATTGCAGCCTTCTCATTGGCCCACAAGCAAGAAGCAGTGAGGGATCATGGGTACTGATGAAAAAAATTCTAGAATATTCGCAATTACGAAGATATAGCACTATATTCTAGGTATTCGCAAATTGTCAAAGTATCAATATTTGCGCTAAAAATTCGCAATTAGAATATTAGCGATCAACACTAATCATCGCCCAACCTGGAGTCCCAACAGTGTTATACTGCTGCTCGCTGTGCTCCCCAATACCCCCAGATACTATCCTGAAGAAAAATTTGTACCCCCCACAGTATTACTGCCCCCTACAGTGCCCCCAACCGTGATAATGCTCCTGAAAAGTGCCCCCATTAGTAGAAGAGCCCTCCAGTATTAATAATTCCCTCACAGAGCCCCCAGTAGTAATAAGGCCCCCTATTGTTCCCCCAGTGGTAATAAAGTTGTCTACAGACCGCTCACTAGTAATAAGGCCCCCCATAGTACTCTTACTAGAAATAAGGCAGATCTATAAGTCCTTCCTATAGAGCCCCCAGTAGTAATAAGAACACCTATTATGTCCCCTGGATTTGAAGTGCCCCCTGTTGTTATATTCTTCCCTCCACCATATAGTCCCATGTAAATAACATCACACCATCTCTCCTGCCCCCTCCAAAATACAGTCCTATGTAAATAACATCCCTCCCTTCACCCCCTCCAACATACAGTCCCATGTAAATAACACTATTTCCCTCCCTCTGCCATACAGTCCCATGTAAAAAACATCACACCATCTCTCCAGCCCCCTCCAATAATACAGTCCTCTGTAAATAACATCCCTTTCTATCTACATCCCTCTCCAAAATACAGTCCCATGTAAATAACATGACCTCTTCCCCAGTCACCTTCAACATACAGTCCCAAGTAAATAATATCACCCCGTCCCCAGACACCTCCAACATGCAGTCCCATGTAAATAACATATTCCCCCCCCGCCAGCCACCTTCAACATACGTCCCACATAAATAACATCACCCCCTGAACATTCAGTCCCATGTAAATAGCATCACTCCCTCCCTCAGACCCCTGTAACATTCAGTTCCATATACATAACATCACTCCCTCCCACAGCTGCCATCAACATACAGTCCCAGGTAAATAACATCACTGCCCCCCAGCCCCCTCTGATATACAGTCCCATGTAAATAGCATCACTCCCTCCCACAGCCGCCTCCAACATACAGTCCCATGTAAATAACATCCCCCTGCCCCAGCCCCCTCCAAGATACAGTCCCATGTAAATAACATAATCCCCTACCACAGCCCCCTCCAACATACAGTCCTTTGTAAATAACATCACTCGCTCCTACAGCTACTATCAACATACAGTCCAATGTAAATAACATGACCCCATCCCCAGTCACCTCCAACACACAGTTCCATGTAAATAACATTCCTCCCTACAGCCCTAACATACAGTCTCAGTTAAATAACCACAACTCCCAGCATTGTTCTGCTTCTCCATTTTCACTTACCTCTCCTGATGTAGCATACATTACCTCAGCTTCTTCCCCTCTTCACTGCCACCCTCTCCTGTACTGGTCTCATTATGGTGACATCATCGCAGGTCCTCCTCAACCACTGACTGTTTTACTGGTCACATGGCAGGTCCTTCAGCTCTTCCACCGCTTTAGATTCAATTTTATTGCTGTCCTGTGGAAGGCAATACAGTTGTATTTAGCAGGCAGGACATTCGAGTCCTGGGACAAAACATCAGGGGCCCAGGTCTCAAATGTTTTAACCTAGCAACGCCCCTGACTATGTTTCTGTGATAAATGGGATTTTATTTTTATTTTTTTAAAATATTTGTGGGCTTTTTATATATATTGAAACACTTTATAAATGCTATATTTTGATTTTTTTTGTCCCCCTAGGGAACTTAAACATGAAATCAGTCAATTATTTACACAATACGGTATATCATACTTTAACCTAACTCTGGCAGGGTGTAATAGAAGTACTAAGATAGCAGGCCTGGGCTCTTCACTAGGCTTCCAGTTACCATGGCAACCACTCAACCCCTTCCCATACACTAAAACTTTAATTTACCAGACAGTATATACCGTAGTGATTAGCACTAGAGTTGAGCGAACACCTGGATGTTCGGGTTCGAGAAGTTCGGCCGAACATCCCGGAAATGTTCGGGTTCGGGATCCGAACCCGATCCGAACTTCGTCCCGAACCCGAACCCCATTGAAGTCAATGGGGACCCGAACTTTTCGGCACTAAAACGGCTGTAAAACAGCCCAGGAAAGGGCTAGAGGGCTGCAAAAGGCAGCAACATGTAGGTAAATCCCCTGCAAACAAATGTGGATAGGGAAATTAATTAAAATAAAAATTAAATAAATAAAAATTAACCAAAATCAATTGGAGAGAGGTTCCATAGCAGAGAATCTGGCTTCCCGTCACCCACCACTGGAACAGTCCATTCTCAGATATTTAGGCCCCGGCACCCAGGCAGAGGAGAGAGGTCCCGTAACAGAGAATCTGTCTTCATGTCAGCAGAGAATTAGTCTGCATGTCATAGCAGAGAATGAGGCTTCACGTCAGCCACCACTGCAACAGTCCATTGGCATATATTTAGGCCTAGCACACAGGCAGAGGAGAGAGGTCCCGTAACAGAGAATCTGGCTTCATGTCAGCAGAGAATCAGTCTGCATGTCATAGCAGAGAATGAGGCTTCACGTCAGCCACCACTGCAACAGTCCATTGGCATATATTTAGGCCCAGCACACACACAGGCAGAGGAGAGAGGTCCCGTAACAGAGAATCTGTCTTCATGTCAGCAGAGAATTAGTCTGCATGTCATAGCAGAGAATGAGGCTTCACGTCACCCACCACTGCAACAGTCCATTGGCATATATTTAGGCCTAGCACACAGGCAGAGCAGAGAGGTCCCGTAACAGACAATCTGGCTTCATGACAGCAGAGAATCAGTCTGCATGTCATAGCAGAGAATGAGGCTTCACGTCACCCACCACTGCAACAGTCCATTGGCATATATTTAGGCCTAGCACACAGGCAGAGCAGAGAGGTCCCGTAACAGACAATCTGGCTTCATGTCAGCAGAGAATCAGTCTGCATGTCATAGCAGAGAATGAGGCTTCACGTCACCCACCACTGCAACAGTCCATTGGCATATATTTAGGCCTAGCACACAGGCAGAGCAGAGAGGTCCCGTAACAGACAATCTGGCTTCATGACAGCAGAGAATCAGTCTGCATGTCATAGCAGAGAATGAGGCTTCACGTCACCCACCACTGCAACAGTCCATTGGCATATATTTAGGCCTAGCACACAGGCAGAGCAGAGAGGTCCCGTAACAGACAATCTGGCTTCATGTCAGCAGAGAATCAGTCTGCATGTCATAGCAGAGAATGAGGCTTCACGTCACCCACCACTGCAACAGTCCATTGGCATATATTTAGGCCTAGCACACAGGCAGAGCAGAGAGGTCCCGTAACAGACGATCTGGCTTCATGTCAGCAGAGAATCAGTCTGCATGTCATAGCAGAGAATCAGGCTTCACGTCAGCCACCACTGCAACAGTCCATTGTCATAAATTTAGGCCCAGCACCCAGGCAGAGGAGAGAGGTCCCGTAACAGACAATCTGGCTTCATGTCAGCAGAGAATTAGTCTGCATGTCATAGCAGAGAATCAGGCTTCATGTCAGCCACCACTGCAACAGTCCATTGGCATATATTTAGGCCTAGCACACAGGCAGAGGAGAGGTTCATTCAACTTTGGGTAGCATCGCAATATAATGGTAAAATGAAAATAAAAATAGGATTGAATGAGGAAGTGCCCTGGAGTCCAATAATATATGGTTATGGGGAGGTAGTTAATGTCTAATCTGGACAAGGGACGGACAGGTCCTGTGGGATCCATGCCTGGTTCATTTTTATGAACGTCAGCTTGTCCACATTGGCTGTAGACAGGCGGCTGCGTTTGTCTGTAATGACGCCCCCTGCCGTGCTGAATACACGTTCAGACAAAACGCTGGCTGCCGGGCAGGCCAGCACCTCCAAGGCATAAAAGGCTAGCTCTGGCCACGTGGACAATTTAGAGACCCAGAAGTTGAATGGGGCCGAACCATCAGTCAGTACGTGGAGGGGTGTGCACACGTACTGTTCCACCATGTTAGTGAAATGTTGCCTCCTGCTAACACGTTGCGTATCAGGTGGTGGTGCAGTTAGCTGTGGCGTGTTGACAAAAGTTTTCCACATCTCTGCCATGCTAACCCTGCCCTCAGAGGAGCTGGCCGTGACACAGCTGCCTTGGCGACCTCTTGCTCCTCCTCTGCCTTGGCCTTGGGCTTCCACTTGTTCCCCTGTGACATTTGGGAATGCTCTCAGTAGCGCGTCTACCAACGTGCGCTTGTACTCGCGCATCTTCCTATCACGCTCCAGTGCAGGAAGTAAGGTGGGCACATTGTCTTTGTAGCGTGGATCCAGCAGGGTGGCAACCCAGTAGTCCGCACAGGTTAAAATGTGGGCAACTCTGCTGTCGTTGCGCAGGCACTGCAGCATGTAGTCGCTCATGTGTGCCAGGCTGCCCAGGGGTAAGGACAATCTGTCCTCTGTGGGAGGCGTATCGTCATCGTCCTGCCTTTCCCCCCAGCCACGCACCAGTGATGGACCCGAGCTGCGTTGGGTGCCACCCCGCTGTGACCATGCTTCATCCTCATCCTCCTCCACCTCCTCCTCATCCTCGTCCTCCTCGTCCTCCAGTAGTGGGCCCTGGCTGGCCACATTTGTACCTGGCCTCTGCTGTTGCAAAAAACCTCCCTCTGAGTCACTTCGAAGAGACTGGCCTGAAAGTGCTAAAAATGACCCCTCTTCCTCATCCTCCTCCTCCTCCTCCTGGGCCACCTCCTGTTCCATCATCGCCCTAAGTGTTTTCTCAAGGAGACATAGAAGTGGTATTGTAACGCTGATAACGGTGTCATCGCCACTGGCCATGTTGGTGGAGTACTCGAAACAGCGCAACAGGGCACACAGGTCTCGCATGGAGGCCCAGTCATTGGTGGTGAAGTGGTGCTGTTCTGTAGTGCGACTGACCCGTGCGTGCTGCAGCTGAAACTCCACTATGGCCTGCTGCTGCTCGCACAGTCTGTCCAGCATGTGCAAGGTGGAGTTCCACCTGGTGGGCACGTCGCATATGAGGCGGTGAGCGGGAAGGCCGAAGTTACGCTGTAGCGCAGACAGGCGAGCAGCGGCAGGATGTGAACGCCGGAAGCGCGAACAGACGGCCCGCACTTTATGCAGCAGCTCTGACATGTCGGGGTAGTTGTGAATGAACTTCTGCACCACCAAATTCAGCACATGCGCCAAGCAAGGGATGTGCGTCAAATTGGCTAGTCCCAGAGCTGCAACGAGATTTCGCCCATTATCACACACCACCAGGCCGGGCTTGAGGCTCACCGGCAGCAACCACTCGTCGGTCTGTTGTTCAATACCCCGCCACAACTCCTGTGCGGTGTGGGGCCTGTCCCCCAAACATATGAGTTTCAGAATGGCCTGCTGACGTTTACCCCGGGCTGTGCTGAAGTTGGTGGTGAAGGTGTGTGGCTGACTGGATGAGCAGGTGGAAGAAGAGGAGGAGGAAGCCGAGAAGGAGGAGGTGGCAACAGGAGGCAAAGAATGTTGCCCTGCGATCCTTGGCGGCGGCAGGACGTGCGCCAAACAGCTCTCCGCCTGGGGCCCAGCTGCCACTACATTTACCCAGTGTGCAGTTAGGGAGATATAGCGTCCCTGGCCGTGCTTACTGGTCCACGTATCTGTGGTTAGGTGGACCTTGCTACAGATGGCGTTGCGCAGTGCACACTTGATTTTATCGGATACTTGGTTGTGCAGGGAAGGCACGGCTCTCTTGGAGAAGTAGTGCCGGCTGGGAACAACATACTGTGGGACAGCAAGCGACATGAGCTGTTTGAAGCTGTCTGTGTCCACCAGCCTAAATGACAGCATTTCATAGGCCAGTAGTTTAGAAATGCTGGCATTCAGGGCCAGGGATCGAGGGTGGCTAGGTGGGAATTTACGCTTTCTATCAAATGTTTGTGAGATGGAGAGCTGAACGCTGGCGTGTGACATGGTTGAGACGCTTGGTGACGGAGGTGGTGGTGGTGGTGTTGGTGGTACATCCCCTGTTTGCTGGGCGGCAGGTGCCAACGTTCCTCCAGAGGCGGAGGAAGAGGCCGAGGCGGCAGCAGCAGAATAGGCCGAGGCGGCAGCAGCAGAAGAGGTAGCAGGGGGAGCCTGAGTGACTTCCTTGGTTTTAAGGTGTTTACTCCACTGCAGTTCATGCTTTGCATGCAGGTGCCTGGTCATGCAGGTTGTGCTCAGGTTCAGAACGTTAATGCCTCGCTTCAGGCTCTGATGGCACAGCGTGCAAACCACTCGGGTCTTGTCGTCAGCACATTGTTTGAAGAAGTGCCATGCCAGGGAACTCCTTGAAGCTGCCTTTGGGGTGCTCGGTCCCAGATGGCGGCGGTCAGTAGCAGGCGGAGTCTCTTGGCGGCGGGTGTTCTGCTTTTGCCCACTGCTCCCTCTTTTGCTACGCTGTTGGCTCGGTCTCACCACTGCCTCTTCCTCCGAACTGTGAAAGTCAGTGGCACGACCTTCATTCCATGTGGGGTCTAGGACCTCATCGTCCCCTGCATCGTCTTCCACCCAGTCTTGATCCCTGACCTCCTGTTCAGTCTGCACACTGCAGAAAGACGCAGCAGTTGGCACCTGTGTTTCGTCATCATCAGAGACATGCTGAGGTGGTATTCCCATGTCCTCATCATCAGGAAACATAAGTGGTTGTGCGTCAGTGCATTCTATGTCTTTCACCGCTGGGGAAGGGCTAGGTGGATGCCCTTGGGAAACCCTGCCAGCGGAGTCTTCAAACAGCATAAGAGACTGCTGCATAACTTGAGGCTGAGACAGTTTCCCTGGTATGCATGGGGGTGATGTGACAGACTGATGGGGTTGGTTTTCAGGCGCCATCTGTGCGCTTTCTGCAGAAGACTGGGTGGGAGATAATGTGAACGTGCTGGATCCACTGTCGGCCACCCAATTGACTAATGCCTGTACCTGCTCAGGCCTTACCATCCTTAGAACGGCATTGGGCCCCACCATATATCGCTGTAAATTCTGGCGGCTACTGGGACCTGAGGTAGTTGGTACACTAGGACGTGTGGATGTGGCAGAACGGCCACGTCCTCTCCCAGCACCAGAGGGTCCACTAACACCACCACGACCATGTCCACGTCCGCGTCCCTTACTAGATGTTTTTCTCATTGTTATGGTTCACCACAACAACAAATATATTATTTGGCCCAATGTATTGTATTCAAATTCAGCGGGATATAAATTTGAGGCCTAGTATTTAGGCGCTGGGTGACCGGTATGGATTTAGTGACAGAATTAGACTTGGAAATGCACAGAAGCGTGTGTGTGAAGTTATTCTGAATGACCCAATGTGCACCTTGAATATTATATACCCTTTTTGGGATAGATTTCAAATAGCTCTGATATAGCAGGAACCACTAAATTATGAAATTGCTAAATTGGGAATTGTACTTCAACCCAGAACAAAAAATGTGCTTTGACGGGCACTAAATAACTTTCCCAGCTACAACAGTACAGCGGTAACGAGAGATTTAGAGGGATTTAAATTTGAGGCCTAGTATTTAGGCGCTGGGTGACAGGTATGGGTTTAGTGACAGAATTAGACTTGGAAATACACAGTAGCGGGTGTGTGTGAAGTTATTCTGAATGACCCAATGTGCACCTTCAATATTATATACCCTTTTTGGGATAGATTTCAAATAGCTCTGATATAGCAGGAACCACTAAATTATGAAATTGCTAAATTGGGAATTGTACTTCAACCCAGAACAAAAAATGTGCTTTGACGGACACTAAATATCTTGCCCAGCAACAACAGTACAGCGGTGGGTAACGAGAGATTTAGAGGGATTTAAATTTGAGGCCTAGTATTTAGGCGCTGGGTCACCGGTATGGATTTAGTGACAGAATTAGACTTGGAAATGCACAGAAGCGTGTGTGTGAAGTTATTCTGAATGACCCTATGTGCACCTTCAATATTATATACCCTTTTAGGGATAGATTTCAAATAGCTCTGATATAGCAGAAACCACTAAATTATGAAATTGCTAAATTGGGAATTGTACTTCAACCCAGAACAAAAAATGTGCTTTGACGGACACTAAATATCTTGCCCAGCAACAACAGTACAGCGGTGGGTAACGAGAGATTTAGAGGGATTTAAATTTGAGGCCTAGTATTTAGGCGCTGGGTGACAGGTATGGGTTTAGTGACAGAATTAGACTTGGAAATACACAGTAGCGGGTGTGTGTGAAGTTATTCTGAATGACCCAATGTGCACCTTCAATATTATATACCCTTTTAGGGATAGATTTCAAATAGCTCTGGTATAGCAGGAACCACTAAATTATGAAATTGCTAAATTGGGAATTGTACTTCAACCCAGAACAAAAAATGTGCTTTGACGGACACTAAATATCTTGCCCAGCAACAACAGTACAGTGGTGGGTAACGAGAGATTTAGAGGGATTTAAATTTGAGGCCTAGTATTTAGGCGCTGGGTCACCGGTATGGATTTAGTGACAGAATTAGACTTGGAAATGCACAGAAGCGTGTGTGTGAAGTTATTCTGAATGACCCTATGTGCACCTTCAATATTATATACCCTTTTAGGGATAGATTTCAAATAGCTCTGATATAGCAGAAACCACTAAATTATGAAATTGCTAAATTGGGAATTGTACTTCAACCCAGAACAAAAAATGTGCTTTGACGGACACTAAATATCTTGCCCAGCAACAACAGTACAGCGGTGGGTAACGAGAGATTTAGAGGGATTTAAATTTGAGGCCTAGTATTTAGGCGCTGGGTCACCGGTATGGATTTAGTGACAGAATTAGACTTGGAAATGCACAGAAGCGTGTGTGTGAAGTTATTCTGAATGACCCAATGTGCACCTTCAATATTATATACCCTTTTTGGGATAGATTTCAAATAGCTCTGATATAGCAGGAACCACTAAATTATGAAATTGCTAAATTGGGAATTGTACTTCAACCCAGAACAAAAAATGTGCTTTGACGGACACTAAATATCTTGCCCAGCAACAACAGTACAGCGGTGGGTAACGAGAGATTTAGAGGGATTTAAATTTGAGGCCTAGTATTTAGGCGCTGGGTCACCGGTATGGATTTAGTGACAGAATTAGACTTGGAAATGCACAGAAGCGTGTGTGTGAAGTTATTCTGAATGACCCTATGTGCACCTTCAATATTATATACCCTTTTAGGGATAGATTTCAAATAGCTCTGATATAGCAGAAACCACTAAATTATGAAATTGCTAAATTGGGAATTGTACTTCAACCCAGAACAAAAAATGTGCTTTGACGGACACTAAATATCTTGCCCAGCAACAACAGTACAGCGGTGGGTAACGAGAGATTTAGAGGGATTTAAATTTGAGGCCTAGTATTTAGGCGCTGGGTGACAGGTATGGGTTTAGTGACAGAATTAGACTTGGAAATACACAGTAGCGGGTGTGTGTGAAGTTATTCTGAATGACCCAATGTGCACCTTCAATATTATATACCCTTTTAGGGATAGATTTCAAATAGCTCTGATATAGCAGGAACCACTAAATTATGAAATTGCTAAATTGGGAATTGTACTTCAACCCAGAACAAAAAATGTGCTTTGACGGACACTAAATATCTTGCCCAGCAACAACAGTACAGCGGTGGGTAACGAGAGATTTAGAGGGATTTAAATTTGAGGCCTAGTATTTAGGCGCTGGGTGACAGGTATGGGTTTAGTGACAGAATTAGACTTGGAAATACACAGTAGCGGGTGTGTGTGAAGTTATTCTAAATTATGAAATTGCTAAATTGGGAATTGTATTTCAACCCAGAACAAGAAATGTGCTTGAACGGACACTAAATAACTCGCCCAGCTACAGCACTAGGGACAGATTTAGCTGGATATAAATTTGAGGCCTAGTATTTAGGCGCTGGGTGACCGGTATGGATTTAGTGACAGAATTAGACTGGGATATGGCCAAAAAATGAACAGACTATTGCTGGTTAAATGCACTTGGTGTGACAGCTTCACCCTGATGTAGGCTTTAGCCAAAAAACAACCACACCATTGAGGGTTAAATGCACTTGGTGACAGGCGCAGCTTGCCCCTGATTTTGTATATGGCCAAAAAATGAACAGACTATTGCTGGTTAAATGCACTTGGTGTGACAGCTTCACCCTGATGTAGGCTTTAGCCAAAAAACAACCACACCATTGAGGGTTAAATGCACTTGGTGACAGGCGCAGCTTGCCCCTGATTTTGTATATGGCCAAAAAATGAACAGACTATTGCTGGTTAAATGCACTTGGTGTGACAGCTTCACCCTGATGTAGGCTTTAGCCAAAAAACAACCACACCATTGAGGGTTAAATGCACTTGGTGACAGGCGCAGCTTGCCCCTGATTTTGTATATGGCCAAAAAATGAACAGACTATTGCTGGTTAAATGCACTTGGTGTGACAGCTTCACCCTGATGTAGGCTTTAGCCAAAAAACAACCACACCATTGAGGGTTAAATGCACTTGGTCGCAGCTTGTGCTGGCGCACCACAAGACACAAAATGGCCGCCGATCACCCCAGAAAAATGAGACTGACAAACGGTCTGTGCAGCCTAAAAACAGTGAGCAATTGAGGATCAGCAGCTCAATGATCCACAGCTGCAGATCGATCAGTTAATCAAGTCCTTTGGAGGAGTTAATCTGCCTAATCTCGCCCTACTGTCGCAGCCGCAACCTCTCCCTACGCTAATCAGAGCAGAGTGACGGGCGGCGCTATGTGACTCCAGCTTAAATAGAGGCTGGGTCACATGGTGCTCTGGCCAATCACAGCCATGCCAATAGTAGGCATGGCTGTGATGGCCTCTTGGGGCAAGTAGTATGACGCTTGTTGATTGGCTGCTTTGCAGCCTTTCAAAAAGCGCCAAGAAAGCGTCACAAAAGCGCGAAGAAAGCGACGAACACCGAACCCGAACCCGGACTTTTACGAAAATGTCCGGGTTCGGGTCCGTGTCACGGACACCCCAAAATTCGGTACGAACCCGAACTATACAGTTCGAGTTCGCTCATCCCTAATTAGCACAGCTTGAAAAGTAAAGCATTGTGGGAAATCATGAAAAGCATCATATCATGAAAATCCATTTCCAGATAAGCAAGGCCTCTTTAACTCTGGCTGCATTAAAGTACGTAGTAGTTGCCAATTTGCCATATGCTCTAATATTTCAATTAGTGCAGGCCTTTTGATCATTTATACTGCTGAGAAGCATACACATTAAAATAAACTAAAAAACTATTAGCAATAGACAATCTCTTCATTTCAAACCTAGAATAAACACTTGAAAATAATCACCGCCATATATAAATGCCTGCTTATGGCTCTGTAATGACACCGTAATATCACAGAACTGCTAATCATAGAGCGACATGATGTCTAAATAAACAAGAAAATCAGCCTTACGTGAATTATAATTGTAGACTGATAGCTCGACAAAAAAACAAAGGAGCGCGCAAGCTACAACCTCGGGTGAATTACAGTTCACAGCATTCTCTTTTCTTCTTTCTTCCTGGGTTGGTGGGAGGATAGGGCAATCTTTTCACACTCCATGGCCCACCATCATGAGAATATCACCCTCTGGGGGCATTATGTCAATGAAAGTATCATCATCTGGTTTGGTGCAAAGAAAACATTTATCCATTTTGATATCCCCTTAGAATGGTAAGGATTTTCTTGCACTTTGACTTAGGGCTTGTTCACATGACCGTGCCATGTTTTGCGGTCTGCAAAACACGGATGCCGCCCGTGTACTAAGAATATTCCAATTATTTTCTAAGATCTGTCCTATCTCTAAACTATGGTCAGAGTATATGGACATAAACGGTATCCTTTGAATTTTTTGAGGAGTAGGTTGTACACTTTCTATGTTAGTGTGGAGGATTTTGTTTTTCTGTTCATTTAACAGTTTGCGAGGATAGCCACGTTCTCTGAATTTACCTGCCATCATATCCAATGTGGCCAGCAATTCGGTATGATCAGATACAATGCGTTTGGCCCTCAAGAATTGAGAATGAGGGAGATGTTTGATCAAACTACGTGGGTGATTACTTTCAAATCGTAAAATTGTGTTTCTGTCCGTCGGTTTGACGAACAGACCCGTGCTGATTGAACCATCAACCAATTTCACATTAGTATCAAGAAATGACAAGTTAGTTTTAGAGTAGGATATGGTATACTGAAGATCGACATCCACACTATTAAGATAATCATGGAATTCAGCCAACTGTATTTCAGTACCAGTCCACAGGAGGAAGACGTCATCTATGTATCTCCACCACCTCAAAACATGTTGAAAGTGGTGGGATACATAGATAAAGTCCTCCTCCATGTGGCGCTTATATATATTCGCGTACGTAGGGGCCACATTTGACCCTATCGCAAATCCGCGTTTTTGATTAAAAAAGGTGTCTTGGAACAAAAAATAATTATTCTGAAGTATCAATTTCAAAAGAGAATTAATAAAACATTTTGTCTCCATAGAAATGTGTGAACCATCAAGATATTTATTGACCGCAGCAATACCTTTCTCGTGTCCTATTGATGTGTATAAAGATACTACATCAAAGGATACAAGAATTAGAGACTTTACATTACTAGTGTCAACTGTTCTTAGTTGTTCCAGAAAATCCCCTGTATCTTTGATATACAGTCATGTGAAAAAATTAGGACACCCTTTGAAAGCATGTGGTTTTTTGTAACATTTTTAATAAAAGGTTATTTCATCTCCGTTTCAACAATACAGAGAGATTAAAGTAATCCAACTAAACAAAGAAAACTGAAGAAAAGTCTTTTCAAGATCTTCTGTAAATGTCATTCTACAAAAATGCCTATTCTAACTGAGGAAAAAGATAGGACACCCTTGCCCCTAATAGCGAGTGTTACCTCCTTTGGCTGAAATAACTGCAGTGAGACGGTTCTTGTAGCCATCTACAAGTCTTCGACATCGGTCTGAGGAAATTTTACCCCACTCCTCAATGCAGAACTTTTTCAGCTGTGAGATGTTTGAGGGGTTTCTTGCACGTACAGCCCTTTTCAAGTCACCCCACAGCATCTCAATGGGATTCAAATCTGGACTTTGACTTGGCCATTCCAGGACTCTCCATTTCTTCTTTTTCAGCCAATCTTTGGTTGATTTACTAGTATGTTTTGGGTCATTGTCATGTTGCATGGTCCAGTTCCGCTTCAGCTTTAATTTTCTAACTGATGGTCTCACATGTTCTTCAAGCACCTTCTGATACACAGTAGAATTCATTGTGGATTCTATGATGGTGAGCTGACCAGGTCCTGCTGCAGCAAAGCAGCCCCAAACCATGACACTTCCACCTCCATGCTTCACAGTTGGTATGAGGTTCTTTTCTTGGAATGCTGTGTTTGGTTTACGCCAAACATGTCCTCTGCTGTTGTGTCCAAATAATTCAATTTTGGACTCATCTGTCCAAAGAACATTATTCCAGAAGTCCTGGTCTTTGTCAACTTTATCTCTGGCAAATGTCAGTCTGGCCTCGATGTTTCTCTTGGAAAGCAAAGGTTTCCTCCTTGCACACCTCCCATGCAAGTTAAACTTGTACAGTCTCTTTCTGATTGTAGAGGCATGTACTTCTACATCAACAGTAGCCAGAGCCTGCTGTAGTTCTCGAGATGACACTTTAGGGTTTTTGGAGACCTCTTTTAGCATCTTGCGGTCTGCTCTTGGGGTGAACTTGCTGGGGCGACCAGTCCTGGGCATGTTGGCAGTTGTTTTGAAAGCCCTCCACTTGTAGACTATCTTCCGGACAGTGGAATGGCTGATTTCAAAATCTTTTGAGATCTTTTTAAATCCCTTCCCAGACTCATAGGCTGCTACAATCTTTTTTCTGAAGTCCTCTGACAGCTCTTTTGCTCTCACCATGGTGCTCACTCTCACTTCAACAGTCAGGAGCACACCAAACTAAATGTCTGAGGTTTAAATAGGGCAAGCCTCATTCAACATGCAGAGTAACGATCTACTAATTATGTGCACCTGGTGTGATATACCTGTGTGAGATCTGAGCCAATTTAAGAGGGAATACATGTGAGGGTGTCCTATCTTTTTCCTCAGTTAGAATAGGCATTTTTGTAGAATGACATTTACAGAAGATCTTGAAAAGACTTTTCTTCAGTTTTCTTTGTTTAGTTGGATTACTTTAATCTCTCTGTATTGTTGAAACGGAGATGAAATAACCTTTTATTAAAAATGTTACAAAAAACCACATGCTTTCAAAGGGTGTCCTAATTTTTTCACATGACTGTAGGACCTTCCAGCTGTCGAGAAATCCCTCAGCATTTTATCCAGGAAAATGGCTATTCTACTGAATACCGAATCTGAGCCTGATACGATGGGGCGGATCTCTTAGCACATGTCACTTTATGCACATGCACTTTGTTTATTTTTTGTATATGTATCAGATGTATTTAATTTAATCATGATTGTAATCACACTGTGATTGGTTAGTCACTTGAGATATGCCTTTATATGTTTCTATGCTGGAAGAAGGCTCTTGTGAGCCGAAACGTCGCAAAGTTGCCATATTATGGGTGAATAAAAGTTCACTATTTTCACTTTTAATTTGGAGTGCAGTCCTATTTTCTTCAAGCTGTACTATTGGGGTATTGCCGCTGCCCTTGTGGACATTGCACCCGTTCATTGGTTGGTGCTCCCGCTGGACTTTTTTACAATATATATATATATATATATATATATACATATATATATACACACAAATGGTTATAAATAAAGATAAAAAGCCAAGGTAATGGGGAGGGTCCTTTTATTAAGATTATATATAAAAAAAGTGTATAATTCATAGTACATATTTCAATGTAAAATGAAAAAAAAAAGAGAACAAAATAAATATATATAAAAAAAAAAAAAATTAATTACATATAATTATATTTATGAATAATTTTGATTATATCTGTAATTAATTTTATAAATAATTTTAATGCTGAAAAAAAATTGGGAAGTGAAAGCCAGAGAACATTAGATGAAGTGGAGGAGAAATATGTATAAGGGGTATAGGAGGAAGGCAGTGGAACTGGAACTGCCTATAGTGTAATGTTATACTAATGAAAGGAATCAATAGTGACGAAGCAAAAGAAATGACGGTGGTGGTACCTGTAGGGTCTGTGCCTCCTCATGCAGAAGGCGCAATTCCTCAGCGTTTGCGAGGAGAGCGCGCTTCAAAAACAGAGAGGAGGGGCGGGGGCTGAGACTGACAGCCCGGACGCGCGGCCAGCTGCAGGGGAGGACTCGGATCTGCTGTTACACTGCGTGCGCTAGAACTGACACAGAAGCGCTAAGTGCCACAACCGAGCGAGCAGATATGCCGAGTATGGTGAACGAAAACAGCATTGTGAGCTGTTGGAAGTATAATGACAGTTATTTTTTGGGTTAAAAAGGAATAACCAAAATTTAAGTCATATGATATTATATTATGGAATGTTAATAACTCTGCCCCCACCCCTCCTCTCTGTTTTTTAAGCGCGCTCTCCTCGCAAACGCCAAGGAATCACGCCTTCTGTATGAGGAGATACGGACCCCACAGGTACCACCACCGTCATTTATTTTGCTTTGTCACTATTGATTCCTTTCATTAGTATAACATTACACTATAGGCAGTTCCAGTTCCACTGCCTTCCTCCCATACCCCGTATACATATTCTCCTCCACTTTATCTACTTTTCTCTGGCTTTCACTTTCCCAATTTTTTCAGCATTAAAAATATTTATAAAATTAATTACAGATATAACTCAAATTATTTATAAATATAAATATAATTATAAATATAACTACAAATATTACTCCATGCTTCTTCAAAATGCGCACAGAGGTTTTGCCACTTATGTATCTATTTACCCATGCATTAATGTTTCTTCTGTTATGAAGCTGTCTACTTTGAATTTATTCATCATTTCCATTGTTATTATTAGACATCCCCATTTCTTATATAATGTAACATACTATCATGATTATTACATACTATATATGAACTGAACGCAGACAAGAAGATAAGATAATATAAAATTATACGTACTTTTAATTTTTATTTTTTGTATATATACTTTTAATTTTTATTTTACATTGAAATACGTACTATGAATTATATAATTTTTTATATAAAATCCTAATTATAGGACTCTTCTAATTACTTTGGCTTTTTATCTTTATTTATATATATATATATATATATATATATATATATATACACATATACAGGGTGGGCCATTTATATGGATACACCTTAATAAAATGGGAAAAGGAAAAGGCACTCTGATACACCCTTAGTTACACATAAAGGAGGGAATCATACACGCCATTAAAAAATTATGATTGATGGCCTGCTGGTGACCCTCAAAAACATTAGGAGCAAGGGCCTGCTGATCTGACCATCTAAAACATTATGCGCGGTTGCCTGCTGCCGATTTGGTGAGTTTAGTTGACCTAGGGCCGATGGCACGTCCCCGTGACCGCGACGATGCATTTGGATGTCTGGCCTATCAACTTTCAATGAAATTGTCAGCTCAAACCATTGTAAACTACCGGTAACGGCGAATCAGTGTTTGATTCCGGAGAGGGAGCCTGAGAAACAGCTAACACATCCAAGGAAGGCAAGCTGGTGTTGTGCAAATCACACACTCCCGACTCGTGAAGGTAGTGACGATAAATGACAATACAGGACTCTTAAGATGCCCTGTTATTGGAATGAGTAATAAAAAATGAGGAAACGTTATATAGGAGAGGCCCTGTATCGCACGATCCCCGTGACGTCCACAATCCATATGGATATCTTCCCTATCAACTTTCGATGTTCTTTTATGCGTCTAACATCTATTTCGGAGAGGGAGCCTTTTTTAGCGACCCCTTCCTTTCATGCCGCCCCCATTCCTGTGGCTAGTAAAGATCGCTCTCTTAGACCAGGGCAGGCAGCTATTTCATAGACTGTTTATACTATCACTGTATATAATTTCATTGTGTTATACTGTTGAGGGGGCCCTGACCAAATCCTTTAGTCCTACTCCTCCTGGATGGGCCACCTTCTGGGTCAGGGCCCCAAAGCTGCAGCTTCCCCTGCTTCCCCTAATAGCTACACCCCTGGTCTGCATTAATCTGCAGGTGACCGTCATACAGCTCCACAGATTGTTTCCCTCTGCATCTTTCTAAACAATCTGTGGCCTTAGCCTTTTTTCCAGACTTAGTCATTGTGCCACTATGTGGCCTCCTCATGCTGCCATCTCCACAGTATTTCACCTTGCCACTCATTTTTATCACCTTGCTGCTGCTGATGCTGCTTAAAAGGCCTTAACCTCTTGGGGACATAGGGCGTACAGGTACACCCTGATGTGCTGGTATTTAAGGACACATGGCGTACCTGTACCGCGGCATAGAAGGGGTTTGTGTACCATGGCATAGAAGGGTTTTGTGTTTGAGTGAGCCCATCGAGTCCCTGCCCTGCTGTGGCGGGGACTAAATGTCTCAAAAGGCAGCCCGATGCCATGCAGAGGCTGCCCTATGCCTTGCATGGCAGTGGGACCTGCCGTCTACAGGAGCCGAGAAGATCAGGCCGCAGGCTGGGTCTCCTAGGCAAGCTGTTAGCGAATGACTCAGTGTCATACACTTACAGGCAATGCATTACAATTCAGATAGAGAAAAAGAAGAAAGTTTCAGCTCTCACCTCTGATCACCCTTGTGAAGCACGGAAGATGAGGCTTGAACCCAGCCACATTTAGAATATCTAGAAAGGATCAATTCCAGCTTCTGACATATAAAATAGTTTGTTCTTTATAAAATAGTTTGTTATTTATTTGGCTTCCAAAATTTAAGATCCAACATACATCACATGGAGAGACACAAGGCAATTACCTTGTGCCTCTCCATGTGATGTATGTTGGATCTTAAATTTTGGAAGCCAAATAAAGAACAAACTATTTTATACGTCAGAAGCTGGAATTGATCCTTTGTTTTCTGGATATTACAATACAGATGTATTGGAATGCATTGCAGAGGGGATCAGACCCCCAAAAGTGAACATCAGAAATAAAGTAAAGAAAAAAAACGTTTAAAAAAGTGTTTTTAATAAAATTAATAAAGTAATAAAATTAATAATGTAAAAAAATAAAAAAAACACCCCTTTCCCGTTATTTTATAATAAAAAACTGAAAAACCCACACAAATATTATGTATCGCCGCGTCCGTAATGACTGGCTCTATAAATATATCACATGATCCACCCTGTCCGATTAATACCATTAAAAAAAATGGTGTAAAAAAATACATTTTTGTCACCTTACATCACAAAAAGTGCAACACCAAGTGATCAAAAAGGAGTATGCCCTTCAAAATAGTATCAATCTAACCGTAACCTCATCCCGCAAAAAAATTGCCTCTACCTAAGACAATCGCCCAAAAAATAAAAAAAAATATGGCTCAGAATATGTAGACACTAAAACATCATTTTTTTTGTTTCAAAAGTATACATATTAGGTATAGCCGCATCCGTAACAATCTGCTCTATAAAAATATCACATGACCTAACCCCTTAGGTGAATACCGTAAAACAATAAAACGGTGTAAAAAAAGCAATTTTTGGTCACTTTACATCACAAAAAGTGTAATAGCAAGCGATCAAAAAGTCATACGCACCCCAAAATAGTGACAGTCAAACCAATATCTCATCCCGCGAAAATCATACCCTAAGTAAGATAATCGCCCAAAAACTGAAAAAACTATGGCTCTCAGACTATGGAGACACTAAAACACAAATTTTTTTTGTTTAAAAAATGAAATCATTGTGTAAAACGTACCTAAATAAAAAAAGTTGACATGTTAGGTATCGCTGCACCCGTAATAACTTGCTATATGCAAATATCACATGACCTAACCCCTCAGGTGAATACTGTAAAAAAAATTCAATAAAAACAGTGTAAAAAAAGCCATTTTTTGTCACCTTACATCACAAAAAGTGTAATAGCAAGCGATCAAAAAGTCATACGCACTACAAAATAGTACCAATCAAACCGTCATCTCATCCCGAAAAATATGAGCCCCTACACAAGACAGTCGCCCAAAAAAATAATAAAACTACGGCTTTCCGAATGTAGAGACAGTAGAAATTTTTTTTTTTTTATGCTTTATTATGTAATACTGAAACAAACAACCAAAAAAAGTCATATTTGGTATTGTCACGTGACAAACTGCTCTATAAAAATACCACATAATCTAACCTGTCAGATGAATGTTGTAAATAACAAAAAATTTAAACGGTGCCAAAACAGTTATTTCTTGTTACCTTGCCTCACAAAAAGTGTAATATAGAGCAACCAAAAATCATATGTACCTAAAATAGTACCAATAAAACTGCCACCTTATCCCATACTTTCCAAAATGGGGTCACTTTTTGGGAGTTTCTACTCTAGGGGTGCATCAGGGGGGCTTCAAATGGGACATGGAGTCAAAAAAACTGTCCAGCAAAATCTGCCTTCCAAAAACCATATGGTGTTCCTTTCCTTCTGAGCCCTTCCGTGTGCCTGTACAGCAGTTTACAACCACATATTGGGTGTTTCTGTAAACTACAGAATCAGGGCAATAAATATTGAGTTTTGTTTGGCTGTTAACCCTTGCTATGTAACTGTAAAAAATGGATTCAAATGGAAAATCTGCCTAAAAAGTGAAATTTTGAAATGTTATCTCTATTTTCCATTAATTCTTGTGGGTGTTCCATGGTTAAAAAAGTTTGAAAAATCAATTTTGAATACCTTGAGGGAGTAGTTTGTAAAATGGGGTCATTTTTGGGTGGTTTCTATTATGTAAGCCTCACAAAGTGACTTCAGACCTGAACTGATAAAACAAAATCACAGAAATATAGTGGCAAATATGGGGGAACTGCTCAAACCCGAAACACTGTAGTGTGTTTGTCATTGGGGGAGCAGTCCCACCGCATGTGGACCGCAGCCAACGACCATCCCCAGCTAAAAATGCGTACAATGGAGGATGCCGACGCGGTCCACATGCACCACAAAGGCATCCTACACAAAACGGAGCATTGTGCAGATGAACATATAATTATATAAATCACAGAAAAAAATGCACCAAACGGATATGCCACTTACTATACTAGCTAGTTATACAAGCAGATATTAAAAGCTGAGACTTTTGCCAATATATTCCTGTCAGGAACACATCGAAGCCCATCATGCACCACGTCACGGTCTCTCAGCATGGCAAGGGTCCTACCACTACGCTAACTATGGTGTGAACACGGTCTGAAGGTGATGAAATCCAGCTCACAGCCAAGCTTCCACACAACCGCATAGCAGGCCAACTAATGCAAAGTGAATAAAGCAAGACTGTAAACCACACCCTTACCTGTGATTTATATCAGCCCCTGAACTGGTCCTCAAAAAGTGTGTTTTAGAAATTTTCAGAAAAATTTCAAGATTTGCTTCTAAACTTCTAAGCCTTGTAAGGTCCCCCCCAAAAAAATGGCATTCACAAAATGATCCAAACATGAAGTAGACATATGGGGAATGTAAAGTCATAACTAGTTTTGGAGGTATTACTATCTATTATAAAAGTAGAGAAACTAAAATTTGGAAATTTGCTAATTTTTCCAAATTTTTGGAAATTTTTAGATTTTTTTATAAAAATTTTTAACTCAATTTTACCACTGTCATGAAGTACAATATGTGACGAGAAAACAATCTCTGAATTGACTGGATAAGTAATAGCCCCCATAGTGCGCCTCTCCCTCCTTCCTCCTAGTGCTCCCTATAATGTACCAGGATAAAATGCCCCATATATAGTGCCCCAGTAGATGCCCTCAGTGTCCCCCATAATTTGCAAGTATAAAATACCCCTTCTTAGTGCTTCCCGTAGATGACCCCATAGTACTCCTCTCCCCCTTCCAGATAGTACAAACCATAATATGTCCCAGTATAAAGTGCTACTGTACAGAGCCCCCCATATAAAATACCCCTTCTTTGTGGCCTCAGTAGATGCCCCTATAGTGCCCACTAATAATGTGCTAATAAGAAGTGCCCCCAATCATGGGCCAGTAATAAGTGCTCCCATAGAAGACCCCCAATAATGTGCCAGTAAATGTTCCACCATAGATACCCCCAGTCATGTGCCATGACAATAGCCCCCCAATCATGTGCCAGTAACAATACCCCCCCAATCATGTGCCAGTAACAAAAGCCCCCCTTATCATGTGCCAGTAACAAGAGCACCCCCCTTATCATGTGCCAGTAACAAGAGCACCCCCATCATGTGCCAGTAACAAGAGCCCCCCATCATGTGCCAGTAACAAGAGCCCCCATCATGTGCCAGTAACAAGAGCGCTCCATAATGTGCCAGTAACAAGAGCCCCCCCCATTATGTGCCAGTAACAAGAGCCCCCCAATAATGTGCCAGTAACAAGAACCCCCATCATGTGCCAGTAACAAGAGCCCCCCCCATTATGTGCCAGTAATAAGAGCCCCCCCCATTATGTGCCAGTAATAAGAGCCCCCCCATCATGTGCCAGTAACAAGAGCCCCCATAATGTGCCAGTAACAAGAGCCCCCCATAATGTGCCAGTAACAAGAGCCCCCCCAATTATGTGCCAGTAACAAGAGCCCCCCCATCATGTGCCAGTAACAATAGCCCCCATCAAGTGCCAGTGACAAGAGCCCTCCATAATGTGCCAGTAACAAGAGCCCCCCATCATGTGCCAGTAACAAGAGTCCCCCCAATCATGTGCCAGTAACAAGAGCCCCCATAATGTGCCAGTAACAAGAGCCCCCCATCATGTGCCAGTAACAAGAGCCCCCCATGATGTGCCAGTAATAAGAGCCCCCCATCATGTGCCAGTAACAAAGATCCCCCCATCATGTGCCAGTAACAAGATCCCCCCATCATGTGCCAGTAACAAGAACCCCCATCATGTGCCAGTAACAAGAGCCTCCCCATCATGTGCCAGAAACAACAGCCCCATCATCTGCCAGTAAAACAAGAGCCCCCCATCATGTGCCAGTAATAAGAGCTCCCCAATCATGTGCCAGTAACAAGAGCCCCCCCAATCATGTGCCAGTAACAAGAGCCCCCCCAATCATGTGACAGTAACAAGAGCCCCCCATCATGTGCCAGTAATAAAAGCTTCCCAATCATGTGCCAGTAACAAGAGCCCCCAATCATGTGCCAGTAACAAGAGACTCCCCATCTTGTGCAAGTAACAAGAGCCCCCCTCATGTGCCAGTAAATGTATTGTACATATTAAAAAAAAATATATATTATACAATTATACCTACCTCCATGTCAGCGATGCAGGCCTCTTCCGGCCTGTGTCCTGCGCTGTACTGCTCAGACTGCGCGATGATGTATTCGCGCCACCTGCCCCAGTCTCTGATAGGCAGCCTATCAGAGGAACAGAGAAGGGACACACCTCTCCCACCCCTGCCCCGCTGCAGCATCCATCTGTATCGCTGTCCTGAGGACGGCGATACAGATAACTATGGAGATGAGTGCTTCCACAATGGAAGCGCTCATCTCCCTGTGCCCTGCCGCCACCACCATCAGAGTTACTGGTGTCACCCCATCACTGGTGTCATCTGGTACGGCCCGCACCCCCCTCACAACGCCACTGCTATCACCAACCTGTGTAATGTCTTCCCCCATTTCCACCTCTTCCACATGCACAGCGTTGTCCTTAATTGTGAGCAGCGAGCGTTTGAGAAGACACAGAAGTGGGATGGTGACGCATATAATAGCGTTATAGCCACTCACCATCTGTGTTGTTTCCTCAAAGTTGCGGAAAACCTCACAGAGGTCAGACATCCATGCCCACTTCTCGCTTGTGAATAGCAGAAGCTGACTGGAAAGGCGACAACAATTTTGCAGCTGGTATTCCACTACTGCCCTCTGCTGCTCACAAAGCCTGGCCAACATGTGGAACGTGGAGTTCCAGTGCATGCTCGCGTCGCACAACAGCTGGTGAGCTGGCAATTTCAAGCGCTGCTGCAGCGTTGACAGACCAGCTGAAGCTGTCCGTGACTTGCGGAAATGTGCACACACGCGGCGCACCTTCACCAGTAGCTAACTCAAATTGGGATAGGTTTTTAGAAACCGCTGAACCACAAGGTTGAAGACGTGGGCTAGGCATGGGATGTGTCTAAAATTGCCCAGCTCCAAAGCCGCCACCAAGTTAGGGCCATTATCAGACACAACCATGCCTGGTTCTAGGTTGAGTGGTGAGAGCCATAGCTCAGTCTGGTCTCTAATTCCCTGCCACAGCTCTGCGGTGGTGTGCTGTTTGTCACCTAGGCAGATCAGCATCAGCACAGCCGATTGCCGCTTCCCAACTGCAGTGCTACACTACTTCCAGCTTCCAACTGATGACTGACTGGTGCTGCACGCGGATAATTCGGAGGTGGAAGAGGAAGAAGAGGCGGAGGAGGAAAAGTGGGGGTTGGAACCACTAATGTAGGTGCTGGCGGAAACCCTGATGGAAGTAGGGCCCGCAATCCTTGGCGTCGGTAGCACCTGTGCCATCCCAGGGTACGAGTCGCTCTCGGCCTCCACAACATTCACCAAGTGTGCCATCAGAGAAATGTAGCATCCCTGGCCAAAAGCACTTGTCCATGTGTCCGTGGTTAAGTGGACCTTCCCAGTAACTGCGTTGGTCAGGGCACGTGTGATGTTAAGGGACACATGTTGGTGTAAGGCTGGCATGGCACACCTTGAAAAATAGTGGTGGCCGGGGACTGTGTAACGAGGGACGGCCACCGACATCAGGCTGAGGAAGGCCTCAGTGTCCACAAGCCTAAATGGCAATATTTCCAGGGCCAGTAATTTTGAAAGCTGCGCATTTAGTGCTATGGCCTGTGGGTTGGTGGCTGGGTATTTGCGCTTGCGTTCAAATGCCTGGGGTAATGACATTTGGACGCTGCGCTGGGACAGGGAAGTGGATGTGGTGCTTGCGAAGGTCCAGGTGCAGGGCGGGAGACAACGGGGCCTGCGTCTTGGACAGAGGATTGGCCAGCACGTAACAGTCGTGTGACCCGGAGACACAGATTGTGGACCCAGGCGTTCGGCCCACCTATTAGGGTGCTTTGATGCCATGTGGCGGATCATGCTGGTGGTGGTGAGGTTGCTTGTGTTCATGCCCCGGCTCATTTTGGTGTGGCACAGGTTGCAAACTACTATTCTTTTGTCGTCCGCACTTTCCTCCAAAAAGCGCCATACTGACGAACACCTACCCCTTGGCAAGGGAAATTTATGCAAGGGGGTGCTCTGTGGAACAGTTGCGGGCCTGTTCAGTGGTGCCCGCCTTCTACCTTTTGCCACCCCACTGCCTTTTCCAGCCTGTTGCAGTGCTGCAGATCCCTCCCCCTCTGTACTGCTCTCCTCGCTCGGCTTGTTGCCACCTTCCCAGGTTTGGTCAGTGACCTTGTCGTCCACCACCTCCTCTTCCACTTCCTCACTCTGATCATCCTCCTGAATTGTTGACCTGACCACAACCTCAGTGATTGACAACTGTGTGTCATCCTCTCCCTCAACATCTTGAGACAGTAATTGCGGTTGAGTCATTGGCAACTGTGTCTCATCATCCACCTCATTACACACTAATTGCCGTTCCCTAGCGTCATGTTCTTGGTCCACAAGTGAGAAGGGAGGTTACTGATGAGAAAAAAATATATAGAATATTCGCAATTACGAATATATAGCACTATATTCTACATATTCGCAAATTCTCGAAGTGCCTAAGTTCGCGAGAAAAATTTGCGATTAGAATATTCGTGATCAATACTAATAATAACCACAGCACCAGGCATATTTCATGAGTGCATGGCACACTACATTATAACAACAGCACCAGGCACATTTCGTGGGTGTCTGGCAGACTACATAATAACCACTGCACCAGGCACATTTCATGGTGGTATCCCACATTACACATTAACCATAACATGAGGCACATATCATGGGGGTATTGCACTCTATATAATAACCTCAGCACTAGGAACATTTTATAGGGGTATGGCACAATATATATTGATCCCAGCACCAGGCACATTTCATAAGCGTAGTGCACACCATATAATAACCAAAGCACCAGGCTCATTTCATGGGGGTGTGGCACACTTTATAATAACAGCAGCACCAGCCACATTTTATCGGGCTATGGCACACTACAGTATATACGGTATAACCGAAGCACCCGGCACATTTTATGGGTGTATGGTACACAGCTGCTGCTATTATATAGTGTGCCAGCCCCCACTATACACAGCCTATTGGACCCCAGCCCCATGAACTTGAAACTTGAGGGCATTTTTACTGCATAAGGCTACATGCACACGACCGTATGTGTTTTGCAGTCTGCAAATTGCAGATCCGCGAAAAACAACGGATGACATCCGTATGCCATCCTTTTTTTTTTGCGGATCGTTGTAACTATGCCTAAAACAGACAAGAATAGGACATGTTCTATTTTTTTTGCGGGGCTACGGAACTGACATACTGATGCGGACAGCACACGGTGTGCTGTCTGCATTTTTCGCGGACCCATTGAAAGGAATGGGTCCACATCCTATCCGCTAAAAAAACGGAACCGACACGGAAACAAACAACGTTAAAGTGTATGTAGCCTAAAACAGACTTTTGGAATGCTCTCTTGTGCTTCTCCTCAGCTTGCCTGCTGTTGCAGTGTTGCACTGTGGCAAAGCGCGGCAGTCAGGGCCCAGGACACACATCAGGTCTGGTCAGCAGGTAAGGTCACAGTGAGTAATTGAATGTAATGTTTACTACATTACTGCTGCTTTCGTCTCTATTCACATTAACATTTCAAGATTTCCATCAGAGTTCTGGTATTTTTGAGGATGAGATTAGCGTAGTCTTTGGCTAAATTTTTGTTCTCAGAAATACAAGAACCTTAAAGGGGTTGTGTCACTTCAGCAAGTGGCATTTATCATGCAGAAAGTTAATACAAGGTACTTACTAATGTATTGTTATTACCCATATTGCCTCCTTTGCTGTCTGGATTCATTTTTCCATCAAATTATACACTGTTCATTCCCATGGTTACGACCACCCTGCAAGGTAGTCGTGCTTGCCCACTATAGGAAAAAATGCATGCCTCTCTAGTGACTGGCACCATGGAAGCATACATAGGCTGGTGTTTTTTTTTTTTTATACATAGGCTGGTATTTTTTGCAGGGTGGTCATAACCATGGAAACAAGACGTGTATAATGTGATGGAAAAATTAGTCTAGCCAGCAAAAGAGGCAATATGGACAATCACAATACATTAGTAAGTGTCTTGTATTAACTTTATCTACATGATAAACGCCATTTGCTGAAAACTTTAATTTTTTGTATGTTTTAGCTTCTGCTTTGGAAAATTTTTATATGATAAATGGTTTGAAGATTGCTTCATTATACAAATGCTGCCAATAGTTCTGTAAGATTCTAGTTGCTATTTTTTTTCCCTTTATTTATTTAACATTTTTTCTTGCTAACTTTTTCCGTCTATTCCTCATTGATTATAAAGATAAAGGATGAGACAGCAGATTTTTTTTTAACATTTAGCACTTTTAAAAATAGATCTGGTCCCTGTCACAGGAGCCTTGGGCAGATAAATAAGAAACGAATTACAAAGTTCAATTTAGTTGTGACACAAAATCAAAATAAATCTTTATTTTATGTTGTGAAGATCAATTATGTTCTATAAAGAAGTTGAGAAACTAGCATTAGACTACTATTTACAGGCTATTAAAAGTAGCATAACATATATCTTTATATGATAAAATATATGCATAAAAATAATAATGTAAACAATTTGTTTTTAATTATAATATGTTTTTTTGGTATTTTTAGTAACTCCATTAACACACCTGACACCCACCTGCAGTGGCAGGGATTACAGTTAAGGGTGGGTTCACACTAGCGTTATGGAGTCTGTTATGGCTTTCCGTTATAACAGGGTTATAACGGAATATAACGGAATCCATAGGATGGAATGCAAAACGGAAGCCTTTGAGAGGCATTCCGTTTTGCTCCGTCCTAATAAAAGTCTATGGGAAAACATAACAGATCCGTCTGGGTCCCGTTATGCAAGACGGAAAACAAAGTCCTGTCGACAGGACTTTGTTTTCCGTCTTGCATAATGGGAACTAGACGGATGAGTTTTGATTCCCATAGACTTCTATTAGGATGGAGAGCAAACGGAATGCCTTTTAAAGGCGTCCGTTTTGCATTCCGTCATAATGCAAGTGTATGGGCAGCAAAACGGATCCGTCCTTCCGCCTTATGGATTCCGTTAAGCCATAACGGACTCCATAACGCTAGTGTGAACCCACCCTTACACCGATCCTAGCTGTTTTTTTAAATCTTAGATGTCGGGGTAGTCTCCTGATTAGTGATGTCCCGAACTATTCGCCGGCAAACAGTTCCCGGCAAACATAGCTTGTTCGCGTTCACCGCGGCGGGCGAACATATGTGATGTTCGGTCCGCCCCCTATATATCATCATTGAGTAAACTTTGACCCTGTACCTCACAGTCAGCAGACACATTCCAGCCAATCAGCAGCAGACCCTCCCACCTCCTGGACAGCATCTATTTCTTCTTGGCTTGTGAGACTTGGTGTACACAAGTCTCTAAGCCAAGAAGAAAACCGCAGCCTACCTTCTGCGCACCATCTTGGGATTTTAACAAATATCCGAATATTTCCAGCAAATAAACGAAAGTCCAGCCTTGTTTTGCATATAAAAAGACATAAAGGTACGCCGGGTTTTATAGCGGGTCCAACTACTCACTGACCCCGGCGTCAAAGCGGACTGTTTCCTTGTTCAAAAGCTATTTTTCAACTCACTACAAAGCTGAATGGAGGTAAGACCGCATGTGCTGACAATACGTGGGACACCACGCTAAGCACAACAAGACGAACACCCCATCACTGCTAAAAAGTGAGTAACTTGTAACAAATAATTACAGTTTAACAGCAATACTGCATTTGCGAAATCAAAGTTACAGCGGTGAAAAATCATATACCGCAAACTAAGAGACTATTACATTTGTCTTGTAATCCCCAAATAGTGGAATTTACTACACCGAACAAACCGCAGGTATACCGCAGACTATCAAAGAGACTGTATTCACTAACTTGCTCGAAGAGAAGAAGAAGAGGGGGAAAGTGCAGAAGGGGAGACAGAGGGAAGGAGGAGACGAGTTGGAAGCAGGGGGAGGTTGTCGCAAGGAGCTAGTTGCACAGTCAGACAGCATGTATTGGCACCCGGGGTCAGCCAGACAGCACGCCAATCAACGCATGCTGGTGCCACCACCAGAATGCCGTAATTGCAAAGCTCAGCAGTGTGGCATTTTTTGTGTGTGTCTGCCTCTGACAACAGGGATGCCATTTGCAACCTGTGCCAAAAGAAACTGAGTTGTGGGAAATCCAACACCCACCTAGGTACAACTGCTTTGCGAAGGCACATGATCGCACATCACAAACGCCTATGGGATCAACACATGATGACGAGTAGAAGCAGCACACAAGCTCAAAGCCACCATCCTCCTCCTGGTCCAGCATCTTCAGCCACATCAACCACTGCTGTCCTCCTTGCCCCTCTCAACCACCCGCCACTCCGCCTCTCACCTTCAGCAGTTCCATCTCATCTGCCCACAGTCAGGTGTCTGTAAAGGAAATGTTTGAGCGTAAGAAGCCAATGTCACAGAGTCATCCCCTTGCCCGCCAGCTTTTACCATACCAGCTGGTGGAGTCTGAGGCCTTCAAAAAATTTGTCGCTATTGGGACACCACAGTGGAATGTACCCGGACAATTTTGTTTTTCAAAAAAGGCAATCCCAAACCTCTACTCAGTGATTGAAAAGGAAGTCATGGCATCTCTGGCATACAGTGTTGGGGCAAGGGTCCATCTGACCACTGATACCTGGTCTGCAAAGCACGGTCAGGGCAGGTATATCACCTACACTGCGCATTGGGTCAACCTGCTGACGGCTGCCAAGCATGGAATGTGTGGCTCTGCAGCGGAGTTGGTGACACCGCCACGACTTGCAGGCAGACCTACTGCCACCTCCTCTACTCCTTCTACTCCATCCTCTTCGATAACCTCCTCGGCTGAGTCCTCTTCTGCTACTGTGTCTGGCTGCACATCCACTGAATCCCCCCAGCTCCCCAGGGGCTATTCCACATTCCGGATATGACAGTGTCACGCTGTCTTGGAGTTGACTTGCCTGAAAGCAGAGAGCCACACCGGACCAGCACTCCTGTCCGCCCTGAATGCACAGGTGGATCAGTGGCTGACCCCGCACCAACTGCAGATCGGCAAAGTTGTGTGTGACAATGGAAGCAATTTGTTGGCAGCATTGAATTTGGGCAAGTTGTCACATGTGCCGTGCATGGCACATGTGTTGAATCTCATCGTACAACGCTTTGTGTCTAAGTACCCAGGCTTACAGGCCATCCTCAAGCAGGCCAGGAAGGTGTATGGCCATTTCAGGCGTTCCTACACGGCCATGGCACACTTTTCAGACATGCAGCGCCGAAACAACATGCCAGTGAGGCGCTTGATTTGCGACAGCCCGACACGTTGGAATTCAACACTCCTAATGTTCGACCGCCTGCTCCAACAAGAAAAAGCCGTTAACGAGTATTTGTATGACCGGGGTGCTAGGACAGACTCTGCGGAGCTGGGAATTTCTTTGCCACGTTACTGGACGCTCATGCGCAATGCCTGTAGGCTCATGCGTCCTTTTGAGGAGGTGACAAACCTAGTCAGTCGCACCAAAGGCACCATCAGCGACCTCATCCCATTTGTTTTCTTCCTGGAGCGTGCCCTGCGAAGAGTGCTGGATCAGGCTGTAGATGAGCGTGAAGAGGAAGAGTTGTGGTCACCATCACCACCAGAAACAGCCTTGTCATCATCGCTTGCCGGACCTGCGGCAACGCTGCAAGAGGAGTATGAGGAAGAGGAGTCAGAGGAGGAATGTGGCTTTGAGGAGGAGGAAGACCAACCACAGAAGGCATCCCAGGGTGCTCCTTGTGGTCACCTATCTGGGACCCGTGGTGTTGTACGTGGCTGGGGTGAAGAACAGACCGTCAATGACATCAGTGAGGACGAGGAACGGGAAATGAGTAGCTCGGCATCCAACCTTGTGCAAATGGGGTCTTTCATGCTGTCATGTCTGTTGAGGGACCCTCGTATAAAAAGGATGAAGGAGAATGACCTGTACTGGGTGTCCACACTACTAGACCCCTGGTATAAGCAGAAAGTGGCGGAAATGTTAACAAATTACCGAAAGTCAGAAAGGATGCAGCAGTTCAAAACCAAACTAAAAAATATGCTTTACACAGCTTATAAGGGGGATGTAACAGCACAACTGGAATCTAACTGGGGAAGAGGTGAAAGTAATCCTCCTCCTACCATGACCACGGCAGCAAGGACAGGACGCTTTACAGATGTATTGTTGATGGAGGACATGCAGGGCTTTTTTATTCCTACACATCGCCACAGCCCTTCGGGATCTAGCCTTAGAGAACGACTCGACCGACAGGTACAGACTACCTCACCTTAACTTCAGATATCGACACTCTGAGGAGCGATGTGGCCTGAGCTATCCCAGTTTGCGATAGAACTTCTGGCCTGCCCCGCTTCAAGTGTCCTGTCAGAATGGACCTTCAGTGCAGCAGGAGGCATTGCCACTGACAAAAGAAGTCGCCTTGGTCAAAAAAGTGTTCATTACCTCACCTTCATTAAGATGAATGAGGCATGGATCCCGAAGGGACTGACAGTGGGAGATACGTTTGACTAACAAAAGTCCTGATGACATGCCTTGGCCTCAAAATGGTCCCCACGCTGCTGTATTTAATGTCTGCATACCGGAAGACTTTCGTGAATTCTCCGTCACCAACTAGGGTTCAAGCCGCAATGTTTTAGTCACCTTTCTGCCTTGAAAACATCAATTTTTCCGGCCGCTGCTACAACAGTGGCTGCAACAATGCCATTATTTTTCAGGCATGTGTACATGCCTCATTTTTCGGGCCTCTGGTGCTGCACTGTGGCTGCAAAAACAAAACAAACAAAAAAAGGCACATACAAGTGTCTATTCCCCTTCGTGATTGTTACCTTGTTGTGGTGAAAGGGCTTCTGTATCACAATGAAGCAATCATCACCTCTATGAGTGTGTTGGCAATGTTGCCACACCCCAGATAATAAGGCCATTGCTTCATTATGATCAGACCAAAAGCGATCGGCTGGATAATTTTTCATAGAAAAAAACATTAATTTTTATATATTTTTTTTAAGTTGTATGGGTTTTTAATACATAAAATAAAAAAATCATAATAAAGTCTCTTAATAGTTTATTAGAAGTAATGCAGACAATTTAAAATATCCCCATCAATTCCAATACAAATCAAGTACAAAGCTCAGAACTAAATTATTGCGTTATGGTTCGTTAATTCGACAATGGTTAATCAATTCGACACACGTCCCCTGATAGGGGACGTAACAGGGATTAAACTGATAGGAATAGTACTTTGCCGGCGAATAGTTCGGGACATCACTAATTAGGAGACTACCCCGACATCTAAGATTTTAAAAAGCATACACAGTGCCCCAACTTGGGAGTAAGAGGACCGACCAAGTTGCTTTTTCCATCTCCCGATTCCTAAAATCAATTCAGTTTGGTGTATCAGAGTTTGGTCTGTCACTGTAAAGGCAGTCGATGGTACCCGGCCTAATTTTTTTTTTTACAAAAGGCAATCCCTGATATGGGACGTGACAGGGATTAAACTGATGAGAATAGTACTATAGAAAATACCACTCATATCGGGTGTGACAGTAAATTGCACGGCGCAGACGCAGTGACCGTGGCGTGGATTCAAACAAAGGGGAGGGAGCCAGCATTTTTTTAACCATCTCCCCATTCGAAAAATCTATTTAATAAATGGACCCCAGATTGGGGACGTAACAGGGATTAAACTGATGAGAATAGTACTACAGAAAATACCACTCATATCGGGTGTGACAGTAAATTGCACGGCGCAGACGCAGTGACCGTGGATTTAAACAAAGGGGAGGGAGCCAGCGTTTTTTTAACCATCTCCCCGTTCAAAAAATCTATTTAATAAATGGACTTCAGATTGAGGACGTTACAGGGATTAAACTGATGAGAATAGTACTACAGAAAATACCACTCACGGGTGTGACAGTAAATTGCACGGCGCAGACGCAGTGACCGTGGATTTAAACAAAGGGGAGGGAGCCAGCGTTTTTTTAACCATCTCCCCGTTCGAAAAATCGATTTAATTAATAGACCCCAGATTGGGGACGTAACAGGGATTAAACTGATGAGAATAGTACTACAGAAAATACCACTCACGGGTGTGCCAGTAAATTGCACGGCGCAGATGCAGTGACCGTGGCGTGGATTCAAACAAAGGGGAGGGAGCCAGCGTTTTTTTAACCATCTCCCCGTTCGAAAAATCAATTCAATTCACCTTTCGGGGACCCTTGGTGTTGTACGTGGTTGGGTGGAGGAAGAAACCTTCAATGACATCAACGGGACATGGCTAGCTTGGTATCCAACCTTGTGCAAATGGGAAGTTTGTGGTTGGGCATATGGACTGTTTGCAGTTGTTTGCGGTGCATTAAAAGGAGAGTTTGGTCTGTCAATGTCTGTGAAGCAGGCGTAACCCTTACACTACCTGATCGATACAACATCATACCTGATCGTATACACACACTGGATGTTTTAAACCACGTTGTTCAAAAAATTTTAGGATTGTTAGGTGATTTATGCCCTTTATGGATTAAAATCCAACTCTGCGTCAACTATGTAATTTTCCATGGGAGTTTTGCCACGGATCCCCCTCCGGCATGCTACAGTCCAGGTGTTAGTCCCCTTGAAACAACTTTTCCATCACTACTGTGGCTAGAAAGAGTCCCTGTGGGTTTTAAAATTCGCCTGCCTATTGAAGTCTATGGCGGTTCGCCCGGTTCGCCTATTCGCGAACATTTGAAGAAATTCGCGTTCGCCGTTCACGAACTGAAAATTTTATGTTCGCGACATCTCTACTCCTGATCACACTTCATACACCACAGCACAATTCCATAATGGGAACTGGATAATTAGTGCAGGACTGTCATGTTAGGACTCCTATTACACCATGGCAGGGTGCAGTAGGATGCCAGTAAAATTACACAATATATAATTACTGATTTGTTTAGTTTGCCAATCAATTCTAGGGTTATGTTTGATCAACCATGGTAAACCCAGTACCAGAGGAGCAGGCAAACCTTTCAGAAGAAAACAAGAAATGGACTCAACATGAGAATCACCCACCCTCAAATGAATATCCTGCACAATATGTTAGATACTTTTGCGAAAGAGGAGTGGAATCAATAGCAAATACCGATATCACTTTGCTTAATGCGCTTGTTATAAAACCATAACTGAACAAATTGATCATCAACAAGGTTAACCCCTGCACCACTGTCCACAAATACTTCTAACTCAATATTTTCAGAGTCTAGCACGACCATGGCAGGCAGGAGAAATCGGGTACTGCAGGAAGAATACAAATATACCATTTCTGACTCCCCATTCACGCTACCAAGGGTATTGGAACTCGTTTTATTGGAAAGAACCCCTTTTTTTCCACTTTGAGGCTTCCTTAATGAAATGTCCTTCTTTACCACAGAAGAAACTGAATCTCTGACCTCTAGAGTTCATATTGCCAGGGCAAGAAGAGACCTGACCTAACTGCATAGGTTCATCCTCAGGCACTGGTTCAAGTGTCACTGTGCCCCGAGGGACAGGAGGAACAGTTTTCCCACGTGCATCCTGGTTGAGGGAACCCTTGCCCCTCTCCCTCAGGCGTCTATCAATCCGTACGGCTAGGGACATGGCCGCCTCCAAAGAATCAGGGTTTTCATGAAATGCAAGAGCGTCTTTCAGTCTCTCAGACAGCCCCTGACAGAACTGACTACGGAGAGCTGGGTCATTCCACTCCGAGTCATTCGCCCATCTTCTAAATTCAGCACAATATGACCCAGCAGAACATTCTCCCTGACTCAAGCTATGCAGCTTAGATTCAGCCAGAGAGACCCGGTCTGGATCATCATAAATCAGGCTCAGGGCTCTGAAAAATTCATCCACCGATCGGAGAGACTGAGAATCGATCGGCAGAGAAAAGGCCCCAGACTGAGCATCACCTTTTAGCAGAGAAATGATAATCCCCTCTCTTTGATTTTCGTCTCTAGATGAGATCAGACGTAAACGAAAATACAATCTACAAGATTCCCTGAACCGAAAAAAGTTATCACTTCCCCCAGAAAACCTATCTGGGAGAGTGACCTTAGGTTCAAGGCTGGCCTGGTTGTCACCAGCGGCACCAGATGCCAGAAATTTCTGACACAGTACAACAGAATTACGGAGGTCAGCTACCTCCCAAGATAATTCCTGCATGTGATCCACCAGTAAATCAACATCTTCCATTTTGCACAGAGCAAGGGAAAAAAATGACGGTATGGGTGGTTTATAATGTCACGATAGGTGAGGGAAGGGAAGCAAACCAAATGCAACAAAAGCAACAAAACACCAGGCTAGGCCCCAAAGCTAGGGAACAGGGAAAGGTCACCACCTGACAATCCCTGAGCCTTTCCCTGACTGCTAACATGAGTAAATCCTTAAGGTGGAAGTGCCATGCGCTGGAACCTAAGCGTAGCTGAAACTGCAACAAACCCTCAGTTAGGGAGCTGGAGATAAGATGACCGGTTCCTAGCGCAATGCGCAGGAAACAGCGTCTTCCTGAGACCTGAGGCCTAGCCAGAACACACAACAAAAGAGAAAAAGTAGGACTTAGCTTAAGACAGACGTGGAGCAGGAGATCCACCAAACACCAGCTGAGAACTCCAGAAGCAAATATAAACTGCAAGGGCTAAAGTTAGAGGTAGGTATGATTAGCACCACTAAATGGCTAATAAGCAAAGCCTGTGGGGAGGTGGGATCCTGCCAAAACCACAACAAAGAGAAACAGAAGAGCTGGCACAATTTGCCATGGAACTCTTGGCTTGCCCCTCGTCGAGTGTCCTGTCCGAAAGGACATTCAGCGCAGCAGTTTAGATCGTGACTGATAATCGCACTCGCCTAGCTCACGACAGTGTGGACAACCTCATATTTCTAAAAATAAATGAGGCATGGATCTCGGAGGAATTCAACACCTGTGTTGACCACGTGTAATTTAATTTTACCTATTATCATTTGGGGTTTGTTCAAGAGGGGGGATTTCGTTAGCCATGTTTTTAATCAAATTTTTTTATTTTTAGTTATTTTAAACATACGTATTTGACATGTATTTGGTACTGGCCTACATTAATTTTTTTATCCTGCGACCACCTAATGTACCTCCAGCCACAGAATCCAAAGTTCTTTGCTCTCAGGTGAATGCCTATTGCCTAATTTTTGGGGCCTGTACAGGCCGACAGTTAAATTAGTTAGCGCTAGCCAAATAATCACACCCTTGTCTCACTCCTCTGCCTCTCATTATGGTGGCGTATGAACCGCATTCACCATAAGGACCTTTTAATATCACAGGGTCATGTGACTGTGCCCCGCACCCCGTACTGTGCCCCTCACCCCTTACTGTGCCCCCTTATACCCTGCATTGTGCCCTCTTACCACACTCTGTGCAGAGCCCCCCGTTATTCCCTGTATTGTGCCCTCTTATACCCTTTTATCCGGTCACGGTATGACGGTGTTATCCAGTCACTGTCCAGAGGTGTTATCCAGTCAATGTATGGCGGTGGTATCCAATAACTGGATTGCTATAAAAGTATCCCTTTCCCTGCCCACGCCATCCTTTTTTAGAGTTGGCATGAGCGGGGAAAATATGCAGATTGCGGTGCTAAGGACCTTTGTGCCACAATCTGTGTCAGAAATACGCCTATATAATAAATGACCACCTAATTGTATTATTATTCGGTGGTATGGCTAATATCTTTATATTATAAAGATTATAGTGTATGTCGGTGGCTGTCCCACTGTACATGGTTCCCAGCCACCACTACTTTTCCTGGTGAGTCATACCTGCTCTGCACAACCAAGTGGTGGACAAAATCAAGTGTGCACTGCGCAATGCCATCTTTGGAAAGGTCCACATAATTACTGATACCTGGACCAGTAAGCACGGGCAGGGACATTATTTCTCCCTAATTGCACACTGGGTAAATGCAGTGGCGGCTGGGCCTGAGGCGGATAGCAGTTTAGCGCATGTCCTAACGCCATCGAGGATTGCAGGACCTCCTGTAGTGTCCCACTACGTAAATGTGGGCACTACACAAGGGTCAATTGGGCCACGTTGTTCCCCACCTTTTGTGGAACAGTGTCATTGTATTTTATATAATGTCTTTATGTGTTTTTCCTGTGATCTCCTGTACCAGGCCTGTTAGGGGTAGTTCCTCCTCCTAGACAGTAGAGGGAGCTAGGGAACCCCTAGTATATATTGTCAGGTTCAGGACAGGAAAGAGTAAGTCCAGAAGGGGAGTGAAGTTAGCACTTTAGCTAGAGAGGAGCTGAAGATCAGTTCTAACATGCAGCTGGACAGTCCAGGGTACTAGCTTGCATCCAGGGAAGAGTTTGCCTCCTGAGAAACCAAGTTCCTATAAAAGTACAGTGCAGAGCCAAGATTATTCCAGCCAAACAGAGAGCTGAAGGGCAGAAGTATATTCTACAGCAAGGAGACATATACCAGAGGAAGGTTTCCCTACCCAAGTATAAAGCCAGCAATAGGGCATACGGGCCTTGGAGAAAGCCAGACAGGAACTGAGGAGAAATACAGCCTGATCTGTGTTATTCCCTTTGAGTATCTTGCAAGGACTTTGCCTGCCGTTTATATAAAGCCTGCCTGTTACACTCTTTTACATGTGGAACCAACTTAAGACTGTAAATAGTTGAACTGTTTCAGTAAAAGGAAGTTCTGGTTTACTGCAACTTGTGTTCCTCAATTATTACTATAATAAATTGGTGTGCCACCGTTACTGCTGCTGGCGTCACAAACTTAAAGGGATCTTGCCACCGGCACATTAAACCTGCAACACCCATGGCACCTCACCTACCACCTGGCCTGGTCCCTATACATAGAGAGTGCCCCAGATGATCCATGTGCCAGCCTCTACATCACTGCTGTACGCCTGCCCAGGGTATATGAAAAACTGTGAGTACCAGAAGCACCCTCGGTTAGTAACTACCCCTGTGACCTCACCATTCGCCTCACCCTGCAGGGCTGCGTACTGCACTCCTCCCATATAGCCTTCTAATCCGGTCAGCGTAACACCTTCACCAACTTCAGCATAGCCAGGGAGAAATGACAGCAGGCTGTTTTGTAACTCATCTGTTTGGGGGGAAAACCCCAAACCGCACAGGAGCTGTGGATGGGCATGGAACAACAAACTGACGAGTGGTTGGTGCCGCTGAGCCTCAAGCCTGGCCTGGTGGTGTGCGATAACGGGCAAAATCTCATAGCAGCTCTGGGGCTAGCCGGTTTAAAGCACATCCCTTGCCTGGTACATGTTCTGAATTTGGTGGTGCAGAGGTTACTGAAAAATGACCTTGATATATCAGAGCTGCTGCAAAAAGTGCGGGCTGTCTGTGAGCGCTTTCGGCGTTCTCACCCTGCTGCTACTTGCCTGTCTGAACTGCAGTGTAACTTCTACCTTTCCGCTCACCGCATCTTATGCAACGTACCCAAAAGGATGAACTCCACATTGCAAATGCTAGAAAGACTGTGCGAGCAGCAGCAGGCCATAGTGGAGTTTCAGCTGCAACATGCAATGGTGAGTCGCTCTGCGGAACAGCACCACTTCACCACCAAGTGGGCCTTTATGCGGGACGTGTGTACCATGTTGCGCTGTTTCCAGTACTCCAACTACATGGCCAGTGCCGATAATGCAGTTCTCAATGTTACTATCCCACTTCTATGTCTCCTTGAAAAAACACTTCGGGTGATGATGGAAGAGGATGTGGTACAGGAGGAAAAGAAGCAGGAAGAGGGATCATTTCCACGGTTATCAGGCCATTCATTTACAAGTGGCTCGCAGGGTGGGTTCCTGTACCAACAGAGGCCAGGTACACAACTGTCCATCCAGGGCACAGTTCTGCAGGATGAGGAGGAGGAAGATGATAATGAGGAGGAACCATGTTCACAGCAGGGAGGCACCCAAAGCAGCTTATGAGCATCAATGGAGCATGGAGCATACAGAGGACACAGACAATACACCTCCCACAGAGGTCAGCTTGTCGTTGCCTCTAGGCAGCCTGGAACACATGAGCGACTATATTCTGCAGTGCCTGTGAAATGACCGCCGAGTTGCCCACATTCTAACCAGTGCTGATTACTGGGTGGCCACCCTACTGGATTTCTGCTACAAGGAGAACATACTGTCTTTAATTCAGTCACTGGAGCGTGATCGGAAGATGCGTAAGTACAAGCACATGCTGTTAGATGCGCTGCTGATGGCATTCACACCTGACAGCGGGGCTCAGTGTAAGCACAAGGCGAAGGTAGAGGAGGAGGAGGAGAAAGAAGTCACCAACGCAGCTGGGGCACCGCCAGCTCCTCAGAAGGGAGGGTTAGCATGGCGTAAATGTGGAAAAGCTTTGTCAGCACACCACAACAACTAGCTCCACCAGCTGATACGGAACGACTTAGCAGGAGGCAGCATTTCAGCAACATGGTGAAACAGTACGTGTGCACATGCCTAATGGGTCTGCCCCATTCAACTTCTGGGTCTCCAAATTGGGGACATGGCCTGCCCTACAGCAAGTGTATTGTCCGAACGTATGTTTAGCACGGCGGGGGGGGGGGGGGGTAATCACAGACATGCGCAGCTGCCTGTCCACAGCCAACATGGACAAGCTCATGTTCATTAAAATGAACCAGGCATGGATCCCACAGGACTTGTCCGCACCTTGTGCTGAATAGACAAATATACCAGCTGCACCTAGCCATTGTTATACTCCATCGCACTTTCTATTTGTATTCTCTTTTCTATTTCCCAAATTTATAAAAAAAAAATAATAAAAATATAAATAAATAATGGGAAAAAATATTAACCCTTTCACGCATTTGGACGTTACTGCACGTCCAAATTGCAAGTGACTTATTGCATTTGGACGTACAGTGACGTCCAAACTGCTTACCGGGGCTGTGACACTATAAAGTGTCACAGCCCTGGAATTTCCGCTCTCCCCGAGAGCAGAGACACAAGGGAAGCCGGCAAGGGACCAATCATAGTGGTCCCTTGCCGGTAAGCGCTCCGATTGGCTAGTCTTTGCAGACTAACCAATCTAAACGCTTCAGTGACAAAATTCCGGTTTCAGGCTGTGATCTCCACGCCGCTAGTGCCCCAGGGAGACCTTGATGGTCTGATCAACCTTAGTGCAAATGTAGCACTGACTATACAGTGCATTGCAATAGATGACTATTGCAATGCACTGTATATGGCATGAGGCCCACTGATCTTCAAGAAAAACTGTAATAAAAAAAAGGAAAACAATAATATTTACCACAAGAGGAACCCCATAAAAAATTAAAATAAAAAACACCAACAGAATTTCCATTTTGCCCACTTCACCTCCACAAAAAATGGTATAAAAAGTGATAAAAAATAATGTACCCAAATATATACCAATAAAAACTATAGCCCACCCATCAAAAAACAAGCCCCCATACAGTTACGATATATTGGTGAAAAAAAATAAAATTGTATTGGACTTTAGAATAATAATTTATTTTTAACACAAAAGGGATTTTATGCTGAAAAAGTTGTAAAATATAAAAAAAACTATATAAATGGTATCGCCACAACCATATGAACCCACAGAATAAAATAATCATATAAAATTTACCACAAGTGGAACACCATAAAAAATAAAAATAAGAAACACCGACAGAATTGGCATTTTTGCCCACTTTACCTCCACAAAAAATTGTATACAAAGTGATCAAAAAGACATATGTAAACAAAAAGGATACCAATAAAAACAACAGCCTTCCTGGCAAAAAAACAAGCCCACATACAGCAACATTGGTAAAAAACTAATTTCAGCCAATTACATGTTAGAAAATCCTGATGCTGCTCCTTCCCTTCTAAATGCTGCCATTCCCCCAAACATTGTTTTTTGACTACTTATATGGTGTTGCTGTATTCAGAAAAAGATGCATGACAAATTGTGGTGTGCAATTTCTCCTGTTACCCCTTGTGAAAATAGAAAATTGGGGTTAAGGCAATTTTATATTGGAAATAAAAGTTAATTCTTAATTTTTACAGCCATACGTTTCTAAATTCTATGAAACACTTGTTGGGTCAAAGCATTCACTTCACCCCTAGATTTATTGGTTCAGGAGTGTAGTTTCCAAAATGGGGTCACTTTTTGGGGTTTTCTTTCTCATGGTACCTCAGAGTACCCCGAGACATGGCATTTAAAAACCATTCCAGCTAAATCTGCCCTCCATTAACAATATGGTACTCCTTTCCCTCTGCACCCTGCCATGTGCCCATAAAGCAGTTTACGACCACCCTCTAATCTGCCGAATCAGGGTAACAAATATTGTGGTTTCTTTGGCAGTTAAAGTGGTTGTCCGGGTTCAGAGCTGAACCTGAACATACCCATATTTTCAACCAGGTTCTGATGCGCTCCCTTGCCCTGGGCACGGGCTATTTTTTTAAACAATAACACACTGCTGGGCGTATGCTTCCGCTCGTCAGTGACGTCACCGGCTCTAATGAATGTGCTTCAGCATGGCCCTAGCCGTTTTACTGGCTAGGGCAGCGCTAAAGCCCGCCCATCAGTGCTGGTGACATCACCAAGCTTCCTGTCAGCCTCATAGAGAGCCCAGTTCGTCACCGGAACTCCTGAAAATGCCTTTGCCCTGTGCGATTTAGCGCAGGGCAAAGGAGAGCATCGGAGCATGAACTGCTCCGATGTTCAAGTCAGGGGGGCTGCCTGGGTGAAAATCGAGGTATGTCCAGGTTTAGCTCTGAACCCGGACAACCCTTTTAACTCTTGCTGTGTTACAGGAAAATTGGATTTACATGGAAAATCTGAACCCAAAAATTAAATTTTAAAATGTCCCCTCCAATTTGCTTTAATTCTTGTGGAAAGCCTAAAGGGTTAATACAGTTTGTAAAATCAGTTTTAAATAACTTGAGGGGTGTAGTTTCTAAAATGGGGTAATTTATGGGTGGTTTCTGTGATATCCCACTAAAGTGCCACGCCTGGGGTATCCCTTGCCCCTTGGGAGGTTTCTACTAAATATGTCCCTATATATAACAAGTAAATGTGACACCAGCTGGTTACGCAGCGGAAGCTCAAGGCTCCCTTTGTAGATGGTAATGTTGGTACCCAGAGGTAGGATTGCCAGAGTGGTGCAGGGTGGCCTACAGTCTCTGTAGATGTTATATACACATGTCACAGTGTTCCTACCTGGATATTCGTGGATCCCAGACGTGATGTTGTCCAAAGCAGTGCAAAAGGGGTAGGTGAACTTGGATGGTGGGTGAGTAGAATAACTGTAATCCAGACTTTGTAGTAACGTTGAACAGTTGCTTTTACTTGGCATAAATTGTTAATTCAAACAGCTTCCAAAGGATATCTTTGCAGGTATTGGCATTAACTTTGGCAGGCAAATACTTCTCTGCAGCTATCTCAGCTCTGCTATGCTTGGTTGGATGAATAGGAAACTATTCCATTTCTGCTGGAACTTACATTAGCTGTAGTTTATAGTCTTACTTATAGTCATAGGAACTTCTTGTCCTGGCTTTAGAGTACCTCAAGCTTTGGCTCAGCTTGGATGTCTACAACCCCCAGTGATAAGGTTGGCGTAGGCCTAACAGAACCTGTCCAGACAGGATCAGGCCTGCTGCCTTCCCCTTCCAGGCACTAAGCTAGACTCTTTCTCACTAACTAAAACTCCTCCCTCTAGCTACAGAGGGCCGGGAGGAACCAGAAGGTTCCTCTCCAGGGAAGCTAATACTGCCAATGTTGTTGGCAAGGCCCCAAAAAGAAGTGGTAATGGCACTCCGGGTCATTACATTTCTACTATGTAAGTCCCAGAAATTAACTCCATAAACTGAACTGGTCCTCAAAAAAAAGGGTTTTGGAAATTTTCTTAAAAATCTTTGCTTCTAAGCCTTCTAACTTTCTAAAGAAATCAAATGACATTTACAAAATAATGCCAACATAAAGTAGTCATATGGGGAATGTAAAGTAATAAATATTTTATGAAGTATCACTACCCAGTGATATTCGCAGAGAAATTCTAATTTTGAAAATAGCTAATTTTTCCAAATTTTCTACAAATTTTGGATTTTTTTATGCATAAAGGTAAAACGCATCAACTCAAATTCACCACTAACATGAAGTACAATGTTTGAGGAAAAAAAATATGGAAGGCACTCAACTATCTGGTGTTGGCATGTCTGGTGTTGGCATTACCGTATATATAATTACAAATAGTATTTATTCAAAGGACCATATACATTAAAAACATAAAAAAACTATTAAATATGTATGCTTCACATCACATTACAATTCATCAACTAAGTACATCTTCTACTTTTCAAAGTGATTAATATAATGCGGCAAACTGGTATGTTTTGCGGCAGTATACAATAAATCACATTAAAGGGATGTTGAAAAAAATATATATGTAAAAGTTCAAAAATATATAGGGTATTCTCTAAGTATATTGAATGATGATAACACAATATCTTCAGTGCGCAGAAAATAATATTCTATTCAAATTCCTCAGAAATATCTCAAAAATGTAAGTCTCGAGTACCCGTATTTTTCGCTTTATAAGACGCACTCCCCCCCCCCCAATAGTGGGGGGGAAAATGGCCGTGCGTCTTATAAAGCGGATACTTTGCTGGCCGCTATGCTGCACAAAGAGGCCAGCGAAGTATCAGTGTGGAGGGAGGAGGCGGGGACACTCATTGCGGGCCCGGTGCAGTGACTCTACTTTAATACACCAGGCCCCGCAACTGTTAAATACATTCAATCAAATCTATATCTAAATGTATACCGCACTGTTCGGTACTTACTGTAGTACCGTATGTATAGCATTAAGACGGCGCAGAGCGGCAGTTCCCTCGGTCATGCGCCGCCTGCCGAAGCTCTCTCCTCATGCGCCGCCTGCCCCGCCTGCCTGTTCATTCATAAAGTGAGATAAGCAGGCAGACGGGCAGGCGGCGCATCTACTGAATCTGCTGTAGCTCATCTGCCCAGGGTCAAAGATCTAGATGGAACAGGGACGTGACTTTCTATAAAAAGGGTTTGACAAGATTGTGGCACAAAATTGTGAACACTGCAGTCTCTTCACAGATTACAAAGCACAGCACCATACATTATATAGCGAGTGTGCTTGGTATTGCAGCTTAGCCCCATTCATATGATTGGGACTGAGCTGCGCCTAGGCCATGTGACCAATGTACGGTGACCTCACTTTTGATGGAAGAGGCCTAAGCGCTCAGGGAGTGCTGTATCCTTTTCCAACTATATATATATAAACCTACAAAACCTCTCTGTCTAACCCCGACAGCACTACACTCCACCAGGGACATCACACAATGTCCTAGCAAAAAAAAACTGTGGGACCAATTATCAAAAAATATACCAACTTTTTTTTCAATAATATGTTATAGGCAGAGGCGTTGCTAGGGTCTCAAAAGATCCGGGGCACAAGCCCCAATAAATATGTTGCCCCCCCCCCCCCGCACTTTGCTGTACTTACTATACAGCAGCACTTACCTGTCACATCCAGGGCCTCCAGGTGACGTCTCCTCTCTGTCATCATCTTCCCTGTAGATCTTCTCTCTCATCATCTTCTCCACTTGGTCTGGACAACTTCTCTCAGCCGCCTCGTCTCTGCAGAGTGTGACACACAGACATCTTAGCTTCCTCACATTCTATCATTATCCCCCAACTGGAGTCCTCACAGTGTTATCCTGCTGCTTGCTGTGCCCCCCCCCCCCCAGGTGTGTAGCTATAGGGGGTGCAGAGGTAGCAGTCGCTACCGGGCCCAGGAGCCTGAAGGGGCCCAAAGACACTTGTGCCGCATAAGAAGACACACAAAGCACTGAGGGAAGGAGGACCCAAGCTGAACTCTTGCACCGGGGCCCATGAGCCTTTAGTTAAGCCCCTGCCCCCCCCCCCAATACCCCCAAATACTATCCTGAAGAAACATTATTGCCCCCCATAGTAATAGTGCTCCTCATAGTCCCAGCAATAGTAATTCCCTTCTAGAATGCCCTCATTAGTAACACTGCCCCAACCGTGATAATGCTCCTCAACAATGCCCCCCATTATTAGAAGAGCCCTCCCATATTAATAATACCCTCACAGATTCCCCAGTAGAAATAAGGCCCCCTATTGATCCCCCAGTGGTAATAAAGCTCCCTACAGACCCCTCAGCAGTAATAAGACCCCCATAGTGCGCTTAGTAGAAATAAGGCGGATCTATAAGACCCTCCTATAGAGCCCCCAGTAGTAATAAGACCGCCTATAATGTCCCCTGGATCTGCAGTGCCCCCTGCAGTTATACTCCACTCTCCACCATACAGTCCCATGTAAATAACATCACCTCCTCCCCAGCCGCCTCCAACGCACAATCCAATGTAAACATCACCCTCTAAAGCTACTTTCACACTTGCGTTCGTGCGGATCTGTCCTGTACTTGTACAGGACGGATCCGCACCGATAATACAAACGAATGCATCCGTTCAGGACCGATTCGTTTGTATTAGATTTGAATTTCTAAGTCTCAATACGGATGCGTCCTGACTTACATTGAAAGTCAATGGGGGACGGAACCGTTTAAAATTGCACCATTTTGTGTCAATGCAAAGGGATCTGTCCCCATTGACTTACATTGTAAGTCAGGACGGATACGTTTGGCCCTGCAAGGCCATGCGGACACAAAAACGCTGCGTGCAGCCGTTTTGGAGGCAGACCCCAAAATGCTGCAAGCAGCGTTTTTGTGTCCGCATGGCCTTGCAGGGCCAAACGTATCCGTCCTGACTTACAATGTAAGTCAATGGGGACGGATCCCTTTGCATTGACACAAAATGGTGCAATTGTAAACTGATCCGTCCCCCATTGACTTTCAATGTAAGTCAGGACGCATCCATATTGGGACTTAGAAATTCAAATCTAATACAAACGAATCGGTCCTGAACGGATGCATTCTAAATGGATCCGCATCCATTCAGAATGCATTGGGGTTAAACTGATGCATTTGGGGCTGCTTGTGAGAGCCTTGAAACAGATCTCACAAGCGGATCCCCAAACGCAAGTGTGAACGTAGCCTAAACATTAATTCCCATGTACATAAACATCATTCTCCCCCACCATCCACTTTCAACATACAGTCCCATGTAAATAACATCACTCCCTCCCCAGCCACCTCAAGCACACAGTTCCATGTCAATAACATCCCTCCCTTCAGCCCTAACACACATCCCAGTTAAATAACTACAACTCCCAGCATCTGCCTCTCCCTTAACTTACCTCGCCTCATGTACAGATATCACCATTAGGCTCCTTCTCCTCTTCATTCCGGTCCAATCCTGCATTGGTCACATGATGGTGACATCATCCAGGTCATCCTATCAGGTCATCCTATCACAGCCTGTTTTGCTGATCACATGACCTGTGATGTCACCACAGGTCCTTCGCCTCTTCCCAGTGTAAGATTCAATTGTATTGCCGTTCTGTGTACGGCAATACAGTTGTATCTGGCAGGCAGGCAGATAAAAAAGAAAATCCACAGCACTCCTCAGTTCTGGTGAATAAGCTGGTTACTTTATTGGTAACAGCAGCATTGGAATAGCAACGTTTCAACCATCTCTGGTCTTTATCAAGCTATGAAATCATATAGTGACATGTGCCTTTAAATAGTGGTTCAATGGGTGTGTCTCCCATCAATAGAGCAACAAAAATCAACATGTGAGATAACTTCAGTGTTAGGGTTCAGCCTATCAAGTGGTTCAGTGTAGTTAATTGAATCATTAACATATCGTTTATACATAAAATCACATAATACTTACTGATGGGGGAGGGACCATGTGAAAACCGCGCTCAGTCAGGAGGTGAAATGGCGCCAAAAACCGGCATGTTCCGATTCCATATGCGCCTGCGCCGAGTCCCCACGTCCACAGGGGGAGGGATTCTAAGGCGGCCAATAGAAAAATCGGGTGCCCGTGACGTCTGCTGTTGCCGGGGGCGGGGGGCAGATCCCAGTGAAGGGAATGTCCTCCGGCCGCGGCGCCAATCAGAGCACAGGCACTGATGACGTCTATTGTTGCTGGGGAGAGTCAGCAGTCCCGAGCAGAGCTCGGATCGCTTCCCCTTCACAGCAACTGCAATTGTCATACATATATATGCAACTGGGGGAGAACCGGGGGGAGCATCTTCAGCCTGAGGATCCCATCTGGCTGGAATTGTTGTTTAGACAATTCCAGCTTTCACTTGGGTGTCCGTACTAGGCTGTGGCCCCTACATGGACGTGGCCAACACTAGGTTAGCCATCAGTCCCTATAGCAGGGGCCACAGTCCGACATTCATACATCCCCTATCTGTATACAGAATAAACCACAAAATTCCTTGAGTGTGTTCATTCTGTGACAGGGGTTGCTTAACATGGTAGTGTCCCCCCGGCCGCTCATTATTCAGATGGCGACCGGGGGCGACACCACCCTGTTCATACATACTCATTAGAGGGCTGCTAATGCATCAGACTTACCCCCGCGGTTCCCGTGTAGCTGCTGAAGAAGTATGGCAGTGATAGAGGTCTTGGTCATTGTGGAATCTGTGTAGGCGCAGCTGGAGTGGTAGTCGGATGGAGAAACTAATAAGACCTGGTTTCACATGGAGGACCCCCTGTAAGGTAAAGGTGAAAAAGGTGACTGAAGTGATTAAAATAAACACAACAATTATCTATTGTTGGGCACTCTACTTATGATAAAATCGTCCGTAGCAAAGTCATGAATAGAGATTGGGCAGGACATAACCTGGGGAAAAAAATGTTAATGTAAGAAGATGCTCAAATTAAAGTCCCTATTGAGTCCCTTCGGTTCCAGCGTATCAAGTCTATGGATCCATTTTAGTTCTAATTTCTTAAGTTGGGTCTCTCGGTCCCCACCTCTCCTCAGTTGTGGGACTCCATCGATGACTTGAAATCTCAACTGTGAGATATTATGTCCGGTTTTTACAAAATGTTCTGGGACAGGTAGTTCAAGAACGTGTTTGCGTATCTTGGATTTATGTTGCGTAAGTCTTTTTTTGATCTCCTGTGTGGGCTCGCCCACATATAGTAGTCCGCAGGGACATTGTAAAATATAGATGACAAATGATGAGTTGCATGTGTATAGCTGTTTAATACGGTATCTAGTACCTGTCCGTGGGTGTACAAATGTATTACCTTTCATCATGCTGTTGCAATGGCAACATCCTAGACAAGGGAAGCTGCCCGTTCTTTTATTTTGTTGTTTTGGGGTATGTGCATCTGCATGTACTAACCTGTCTCGTAGGTTCGCTCCCCTTTTGTAGGAAAGTAGGGGGGGGTTCTGGAACTCAGGAGTTTCTGGGAAGGCCTGGGTTAAGAGTTTCCAGTTCTTTTTAATGATGGATGAGATTTGGTTGCTCAGGGGGGTATATGTAGATACAAATGGTATTTTTTTAAGTTGTTCTCTAGGTTTTCTTTTTTCAATCAGTTCCCGTCTGGACATACACTGTACTCTGTCTTTATGTTTTAGGACCAGTTTAGGGGGATACCCTCTCTCCGTGAATTTTTGTGTCATTTCTTTTAGTCGGGTATGTGTATTCTGTTCCTTACTCACTATCCTCCTAACCCGTAGGAACTGGCTATATGGGAGAGACTTTACCATTCCGCGCGTGTGTGCACTGTCAAAACGCAGGAGGTTGTTTCTGTCAGTTTCCTTGCGGAATAAATCTGTTTGTAAAGTGGTGTTTTCAGTATATACCCTTACATCCAGGAATTGAAGTTGTTCAGTTGAGTATACTTTTGTAAATTGTAATTCCTGGTGTATCCCATTGAGGTAGTCATTGAATCTCTGCAGTTGTGGTATGGTTCCTGTCCAGATGAAGAAGATATCATCGATATATCTCATCCAGCCTCTCACATACTGGAAGAAGCTGGATGGATATATGTGGGCCTCCTCAAAATCTGCCATATACATATTTGCGTAGGCTGGCGCCACATTCGAACCCATTGCGGTTCCTCTGCACTGGACATAGAAATCCTCTTTAAACAGGAAGTAATTACAAGTTAGTACTACTTCCAAAAGGGAGAGAATCAATTGTACCTTCTGTGGTGTGTAGTTGGAATGGTCGAGTCTGTGTTGTACCGCTTCTAGTCCTTTCTGGTGTTCTATGCTGGTGTATAGACTTACCACGTCAAATGAGACCAATAGATTACCTTCTGTGTATTCAAGTTCCTCTAGTTTAAGGAGAAAGTGGGAGGTGTCTCTGACAAAGGAGGTGGCCGTGGTTGCAAATTCCTGGAGTACCTTGTCTAAAAAGACAGCTATTGGTGAAAAGATTGAATTTATCCCTGATACAATCGGGCGTCCCGGTGGGTTGGTTCTATCCTTATGTATTTTTGGTAGGGTGTAGAGAACCGGTGTGGTGGGGTGTGTCGCAATCAAGTAATCATGGAGGGATCTGTCAATAATGTCGGCAGCAAATGCATCATCAACTAGTAATTTGATTCTCTGCATAAAATCAAATTTGGGATCGTGGTCGACTTTTCGGTATACTAGAGTGTCATTAAGCTGTCGTGTGACCTCCAGTTCGTATTTCGCAGTGTCCATGATGACTATGGCACCCCCCTTATCGGCCGGTTTAATGGTAATGTCTTTCATGTTGCTCAGTTGTTCTAAGGTCTCTCTCTCATCTTTTGTGAGATTTGATTTAGATTTAAGGTGTGGGGTTTGGGCCCTAAGTTTTGCCATATCTTTTTGTACTAGGGCTATATATGCCTCGATCACATTATTGTTCGGGGGTGGACTAAAGGTGCTCCTAGTGGGTAAATTGAGATTTTTATGTGTCATTATATCATTATTACTAGGCTGGGCCGTCTTTATCATGTCCCCCTGTGGTTGATCCATGAAGTGGGCTTTGAGTCTAAGTCGCCTGAAGAAGGCAAACAGGTCCACTTCATAGTTAAACCAGTCAATTTGTGTCGTGGGGCAATATGACAGTCCCCTTTCAAGGAGAGAGAGTTCTGAGTCAGAAAATGTATGTGATGATATATTTACCACCAGTGTGTCCCTCATGTCTTTTTCAGGAAGAAGTCCTTCGGTATATTCGTTTGTCCAGAGGTGGTCGGACCCACAGGTGGTTTCCTGGATCTGGTTACCCTGGTTTTTCCTCCATCGTCTGTGTTTTCGTCCCCCCCTCCTCTGTCGGTATTGCTTGCACCTTGTCCTAAAAAATGAATGTCGTCGCTGAGATCCTCTGAAGACTCTGTAGCTGTATTTCCAGCGTCTCTCCTCTTATTATTTGGGCGCCGGGATCTGGATTTTGTTCTTGGTTGACTTCTCTGTCGTCCATCTGGTTGTTTCCTATATACATTGCCTTTGGTATAGTCGTCCATGTCTCTATGCCACTTCTGTCTTTTGGTGGTCTCAATGTTGTTACGATATTTTAACAGGTCAGAGTCGAGTTTATCTTTAAGGGCTGAAGCTTCCGCTTTAGGCAATAGTGATCCTATTTGGTCTTCAAGTCTGTCAATCTCTTTTCTATGTTCCTGGATTTCGATCTGGAGATATTCCATATTGAGCAGCATAATATCCATGGAGTATCGGTTGGAGATGAGTTCAAATTTGGCACAGAAGTCACTATTATTTGGTAATAGGATAGGTCTAAGGTGAGATCTAAGTCCTCTGGGGATGCGCTCAGCTCTATAATATTCCCGGAGTGTTGAGAGATGTAGTTCATGAGAGATGTTTAGTTTTTTCTTTTGTTCAAGTTTACGCTTCAGGAGGTCCGTAGTTGGTGTATTCAAAAAGGAGGTTTCTTCTGTAGTGTTCCCCAGTATCCGTGCCACTTCTTCTCTAGTGTAGACTGAGCTACCAGCTGCTGTCATTTTGAAGAGAATTTAGAGAAAAATCTTTCCAAGATAAGGAAAAATAACGTCCGTTTTTTCTGTGTGCCCGCTTAGAAAGCCACGCAAGTAAAAAAGAGGGTTAAGCAGCACTCCAGGTCCCAATATAGGGACAGTTGCCAATAGAAACCTGGATAGGTTGGTGCTCGCGGATCAGGATCCTGGCTAGGGGTCCCATAAGTGTACAAATAAAAAAGAAAATCCACAGCACTCCTCAGTTCTGGTGAATAAGCTGGTTACTTTATTGGTAACAGCAGCATTGGAATAGCAACGTTTCAACCATCTCTGGTCTTTATCAAACTATGAAATCATATAGTGACATGTGCCTTTAAATAGTGGTTCAATGGGTGTGTCTCCCATCAATAGAGCAACAAAAATCAACATGTGAGATAACTTCAGTGTTAGGGTTCAGCCTATCAAGTGGTTCAGTGTAGTTAATTGAATCATTAACATATCGTTTATACATAAAATCACATAATACTTACTGATGGGGGAGGGACCATGTGAAAACCGCGCTCAGTCAGGAGGTGAAATGGCGCCAAAAACCGGCATGTTCCGATTCCATATGCGCCTGCGCCGAGTCCCCACATCCACAGGGGGAGGGATTCTAAGGCGGCCAATAGAAAAATCGGGTGCCCGTGACGTCTGCTGTTGCCGGGGGCGGGGGGCAGATCCCAGTGAAGGGAATGTCCTCCGGCCGCGGCGCCAATCAGAGCACAGGCACTGATGACGTCTATTGTTGCTGGGGAGAGTCAGCAGTCCCGAGCAGAGCTCGGATCGCTTCCCCTTCACAGCAACTGCAATTGTCATACATATATATGCAACTGGGGGAGAACCGGGGGGAGCATCTTCAGCCTGAGGATCCCATCTGGCTGGAATTGTTGTTTAGACAATTCCAGCTTTCACTTGGGTGTCCGTACTAGGCTGTGGCCCCTACATGGACGTGGCCAACACTAGGTTAGCCATCAGTCCCTATAGCAGGGGCCACAGTCCGACATTCATACATCCCCTATCTGTATACAGAATAAACCACAAAATTCCTTGAGTGTGTTCATTCTGTGACAGGGGTTGCTTAACATGGTAGTGTCCCCCCGGCCGCTCATTATTCAGATGGCGACCGGGGGCGACACCACCCTGTTCATACATACTCATTAGAGGGCTGCTAATGCATCAGACTTACCCCCGCGGTTCCCGTGTAGCTGCTGAAGAAGTATGGCAGTGATAGAGGTCTTGGTCATTGTGGAATCTGTGTAGGCGCAGCTGGAGTGGTAGTCGGATGGAGAAACTAATAAGACCTGGTTTCACATGGAGGACCCCCTGTAAGGTAAAGGTGAAAAAGGTGACTGAAGTGATTAAAATAAACACAACAATTATCTATTGTTGGGCACTCTACTTATGATAAAATCGTCCGTAGCAAAGTCATGAATAGAGATTGGGCAGGACATAACCTGGGGAAAAAAATGTTAATGTAAGAAGATGCTCAAATTAAAGTCCCTATTGAGTCCCTTCGGTTCCAGCGTATCAAGTCTATGGATCCATTTTAGTTCTAATTTCTTAAGTTGGGTCTCTCGGTCCCCACCTCTCCTCAGTTGTGGGACTCCATCGATGACTTGAAATCTCAACTGTGAGATATTATGTCCGGTTTTTACAAAATGTTCTGGGACAGGTAGTTCAAGAACGTGTTTGCGTATCTTGGATTTATGTTGCGTAAGTCTTTTTTTGATCTCCTGTGTGGGCTCGCCCACATATAGTAGTCCGCAGGGACATTGTAAAATATAGATGACAAATGATGAGTTGCATGTGTATAGCTGTTTAATACGGTATCTAGTACCTGTCCGTGGGTGTACAAATGTATTACCTTTCATCATGCTGTTGCAATGGCAACATCCTAGACAAGGGAAGCTGCCCGTTCTTTTATTTTGTTGTTTTGGGGTATGTGCATCTGCATGTACTAACCTGTCTCGTAGGTTCGCTCCCCTTTTGTAGGAAAGTAGGGGGGGGTTCTGGAACTCAGGAGTTTCTGGGAAGGCCTGGGTTAAGAGTTTCCAGTTCTTTTTAATGATGGATGAGATTTGGTTGCTCAGGGGGGTATATGTAGATACAAATGGTATTTTTTTAAGTTGTTCTCTAGGTTTTATTTTTTCAATCAGTTCCCGTCTGGACATACACTGTACTCTGTCTTTATGTTTTAGGACCAGTTTAGGGGGATACCCTCTCTCCGTGAATTTTTGTGTCATTTCTTTTAGTCGGGTATGTGTATTCTGTTCCTTACTCACTATCCTCCTAACCCGTAGGAACTGGCTATATGGGAGAGACTTTACCATTCCGCGCGTGTGTGCACTGTCAAAACGCAGGAGGTTGTTTCTGTCAGTTTCCTTGCGGAATAAATCTGTTTGTAAAGTGGTGTTTTCAGTATATACCCTTACATCCAGGAATTGAAGTTGTTCAGTTGAGTATACTTTTGTAAATTGTAATTCCTGGTGTATCCCATTGAGGTAGTCATTGAATCTCTGCAGTTGTGGTATGGTTCCTGTCCAGATGAAGAAGATATCATCGATATATCTCATCCAGCCTCTCACATACTGGAAGAAGCTGGATGGATATATGTGGGCCTCCTCAAAATCTGCCATATACATATTTGCGTAGGCTGGCGCCACATTCGAACCCATTGCGGTTCCTCTGCACTGGACATAGAAATCCTCTTTAAACAGGAAGTAATTACAAGTTAGTACTACTTCCAAAAGGGAGAGAATCAATTGTACCTTCTGTGGTGTGTAGTTGGAATGGTCGAGTCTGTGTTGTACCGCTTCTAGTCCTTTCTGGTGTTCTATGCTGGTGTATAGACTTACCACGTCAAATGAGACCAATAGATTACCTTCTGTGTATTCAAGTTCCTCTAGTTTAAGGAGAAAGTGGGAGGTGTCTCTGACAAAGGAGGTGGCCGTGGTTGCAAATTCCTGGAGTACCTTGTCTAAAAAGACAGCTATTGGTGAAAAGATTGAATTTATCCCTGATACAATCGGGCGTCCCGGTGGGTTGGTTCTATCCTTATGTATTTTTGGTAGGGTGTAGAGAACCGGTGTGGTGGGGTGTGTCGCAATCAAGTAATCATGGAGGGATCTGTCAATAATGTCGGCAGCAAATGCATCATCAACTAGTAATTTGATTCTCTGCATAAAATCAAATTTGGGATCGTGGTCGACTTTTCGGTATACTAGAGTGTCATTAAGCTGTCGTGTGACCTCCAGTTCGTATTTCGCAGTGTCCATGATGACTATGGCACCCCCCTTATCGGCCGGTTTAATGGTAATGTCTTTCATGTTGCTCAGTTGTTCTAAGGTCTCTCTCTCATCTTTTGTGAGATTTGATTTAGATTTAAGGTGTGGGGTTTGGGCCCTAAGTTTTGCCATATCTTTTTGTACTAGGGCTATATATGCCTCGATCACATTATTGTTCGGGGGTGGACTAAAGGTGCTCCTAGTGGGTAAATTGAGATTTTTATGTGTCATTATATCATTATTACTAGGCTGGGCCGTCTTTATCATGTCCCCCTGTGGTTGATCCATGAAGTGGGCTTTGAGTCTAAGTCGCCTGAAGAAGGCAAACAGGTCCACTTCATAGTTAAACCAGTCAATTTGTGTCGTGGGGCAATATGACAGTCCCCTTTCAAGGAGAGAGAGTTCTGAGTCAGAAAATGTATGTGATGATATATTTACCACCAGTGTGTCCCTCATGTCTTTTTCAGGAAGAAGTCCTTCGGTATATTCGTTTGTCCAGAGGTGGTCGGACCCACAGGTGGTTTCCTGGATCTGGTTACCCTGGTTTTTCCTCCATCGTCTGTGTTTTCGTCCCCCCCTCCTCTGTCGGTATTGCTTGCACCTTGTCCTAAAAAATGAATGTCGTCGCTGAGATCCTCTGAAGACTCTGTAGCTGTATTTCCAGCGTCTCTCCTCTTATTATTTGGGCGCCGGGATCTGGATTTTGTTCTTGGTTGACTTCTCTGTCGTCCATCTGGTTGTTTCCTATATACATTGCCTTTGGTATAGTCGTCCATGTCTCTATGCCACTTCTGTCTTTTGGTGGTCTCAATGTTGTTACGATATTTTAACAGGTCAGAGTCGAGTTTATCTTTAAGGGCTGAAGCTTCCGCTTTAGGCAATAGTGATCCTATTTGGTCTTCAAGTCTGTCAATCTCTTTTCTATGTTCCTGGATTTCGATCTGGAGATATTCCATATTGAGCAGCATAATATCCATGGAGTATCGGTTGGAGATGAGTTCAAATTTGGCACAGAAGTCACTATTATTTGGTAATAGGATAGGTCTAAGGTGAGATCTAAGTCCTCTGGGGATGCGCTCAGCTCTATAATATTCCCGGAGTGTTGAGAGATGTAGTTCATGAGAGATGTTTAGTTTTTTCTTTTGTTCAAGTTTACGCTTCAGGAGGTCCGTAGTTGGTGTATTCAAAAAGGAGGTTTCTTCTGTAGTGTTCCCCAGTATCCGTGCCACTTCTTCTCTAGTGTAGACTGAGCTACCAGCTGCTGTCATTTTGAAGAGAATTTAGAGAAAAATCTTTCCAAGATAAGGAAAAATAACGTCCGTTTTTTCTGTGTGCCCGCTTAGAAAGCCACGCAAGTAAAAAAGAGGGTTAAGCAGCACTCCAGGTCCCAATATAGGGACAGTTGCCAATAGAAACCTGGATAGGTTGGTGCTCGCGGATCAGGATCCTGGCTAGGGGTCCCATAAGTGTACAAATAAAAAAGAAAATCCACAGCACTCCTCAGTTCTGGTGAATAAGCTGGTTACTTTATTGGTAACAGCAGCATTGGAATAGCAACGTTTCAACCATCTCTGGTCTTTATCAAACTATGAAATCATATAGTGACATGTGCCTTTAAATAGTGGTTCAATGGGTGTGTCTCCCATCAATAGAGCAACAAAAATCAACATGTGAGATAACTTCAGTGTTAGGGTTCAGCCTATCAAGTGGTTCAGTGTAGTTAATTGAATCATTAACATATCGTTTATACATAAAATCACATAATACTTACTGATGGGGGAGGGACCATGTGAAAACCGCGCTCAGTCAGGAGGTGAAATGGCGCCAAAAACCGGCATGTTCCGATTCCATATGCGCCTGCGCCGAGTCCCCACATCCACAGGGGGAGGGATTCTAAGGCGGCCAATAGAAAAATCGGGTGCCCGTGACGTCTGCTGTTGCCGGGGGCGGGGGGCAGATCCCAGTGAAGGGAATGTCCTCCGGCCGCGGCGCCAATCAGAGCACAGGCACTGATGACGTCTATTGTTGCTGGGGAGAGTCAGCAGTCCCGAGCAGAGCTCGGATCGCTTCCCCTTCACAGCAACTGCAATTGTCATACATATATATGCAACTGGGGGAGAACCGGGGGGAGCATCTTCAGCCTGAGGATCCCATCTGGCTGGAATTGTTGTTTAGACAATTCCAGCTTTCACTTGGGTGTCCGTACTAGGCTGTGGCCCCTACATGGACGTGGCCAACACTAGGTTAGCCATCAGTCCCTATAGCAGGGGCCACAGAAGGTAATCTATTGGTCTCATTTGACGTGGTAAGTCTATACACCAGCATAGAACACCAGAAAGGACTAGAAGCGGTACAACACAGACTCGACCATTCCAACTACACACCACAGAAGGTACAATTGATTCTCTCCCTTTTGGAAGTAGTACTAACTTGTAATTACTTCCTGTTTAAAGAGGATTTCTATGTCCAGTGCAGAGGAACCGCAATGGGTTCGAATGTGGCGCCAGCCTACGCAAATATGTATATGGCAGATTTTGAGGAGGCCCACATATATCCATCCAGCTTCTTCCAGTATGTGAGAGGCTGGATGAGATATATCGATGATATCTTCTTCATCTGGACAGGAACCATACCACAACTGCAGAGATTCAATGACTACCTCAATGGGATACACCAGGAATTACAATTTACAAAAGTATACTCAACTGAACAACTTCAATTCCTGGATGTAAGGGTATATACTGAAAACACCACTTTACAAACAGATTTATTCCGCAAGGAAACTGACAGAAACAACCTCCTGCGTTTTGACAGTGCACACACGCGCGGAATGGTAAAGTCTCTCCCATATAGCCAGTTCCTACGGGTTAGGAGGATAGTGAGTAAGGAACAGAATACACATACCCGACTAAAAGAAATGACACAAAAATTCACGGAGAGAGGGTATCCCCCTAAACTGGTCCTAAAACATAAAGACAGAGTACAGTGTATGTCCAGACGGGAACTGATTGAAAAAAGAAAACCTAGAGAACAACTTAAAAAAATACCATTTGTATCTACATATACCCCCCTGAGCAACCAAATCTCATCCATCATTAAAAAGAACTGGAAACTCTTAACCCAGGCCTTCCCAGAAACTCCTGAGTTCCAGAACCCCCCCTACTTTCCTACAAAAGGGGAGCGAACCTACGAGACAGGTTAGTACATGCAGATGCACATACCCCAAAACAACAAAATAAAAGAACGGGCAGCTTCCCTTGTCTAGGATGTTGCCATTGCAACAGCATGATGAAAGGTAATACATTTGTACACCCACGGACAGGTACTAGATACCGTATTAAACAGCTATACACATGCAACTCATCATTTGTCATCTATATTTTACAATGTCCCTGCGGACTACTATATGTGGGCGAGACCACACAGGAGATCAAAAAAAGACTTACGCAACATAAATCCAAGATACGCAAACACGTTCTTGAACTACCTGTCCCAGAACATTTTGTAAAAACCGGACATAATATCTCACAGTTGAGATTTCATGTCATCGATGGAGTCCCACAACTGAGGAGAGGTGGGGACCGAGAGACCCAACTTAAGAAATTAGAACTAAAATGGATCCATAGACTTGATACGCTGGAACCGAAGGGACTCAATAGGGACTTTAATTTGAGCATCTTCTTACATTAACATTTTTTTCCCCAGGTTATGTCCTGCCCAATCTCTATTCATGACTTTGCTACGGACGATTTTATCATAAGTAGAGTGCCCAACAATAGATAATTGTTGTGTTTATTTTAATCACTTCAGTCAACTTTTTCACCTTTACCTTACAGGGGGTCCTCCATGTGAAACCAGGTCTTATTAGTTTCTCCATCCGACTACCACTCCAGCTGCGCCTACACAGATTCCACAATGACCAAGACCTCTATCACTGCCATACTTCTTCAGCAGCTACACGGGAACCGCGGGGGTAAGTCTGATGCATTAGCAGCCCTCTAATGAGTATGTATGAACAGGGTGGTGTCGCCCCCGGTCGCCATCTGAATAATGAGCGGCCGGGGGGACACTACCATGTTAAGCAACCCCTGTCACAGAATGAACACACTCAAGGAATTTTGTGGTTTATTCTGTATACAGATAGGGGATGTATGAATGTCGGACTGTGGCCCCTGCTATAGGGACTGATGGCTAACCTAGTGTTGGCCACGTCCATGTAGGGGCCACAGCCTAGTACGGACACCCAAGTGAAAGCTGGAATTGTCTAAACAACAATTCCAGCCAGATGGGATCCTCAGGCTGAAGATGCTCCCCCCGGTTCTCCCCCAGTTGCATATATATGTATGACAATTGCAGTTGCTGTGAAGGGGAAGCGATCCGAGCTCTGCTCGGGACTGCTGACTCTCCCCAGCAACAATAGACGTCATCAGTGCCTGTGCTCTGATTGGCGCCGCGGCCGGAGGACATTCCCTTCACTGGGATCTGCCCCCCGCCCCCGGCAACAGCAGACGTCACGGGCACCCGATTTTTCTATTGGCCGCCTTAGAATCCCTCCCCCTGTGGATGTGGGGACTCGGCGCAGGCGCATATGGAATCGGAACATGCCGGTTTTTGGCGCCATTTCACCTCCTGACTGAGCGCGGTTTTCACATGGTCCCTCCCCCATCAGTAAGTATTATGTGATTTTATGTATAAACGATATGTTAATGATTCAATTAACTACACTGAACCACTTGATAGGCTGAACCCTAACACTGAAGTTATCTCACATGTTGATTTTTGTTGCTCTATTGATGGGAGACACACCCATTGAACCACTATTTAAAGGCACATGTCACTATATGATTTCATAGTTTGATAAAGACCAGAGATGGTTGAAACGTTGCTATTCCAATGCTGCTGTTACCAATAAAGTAACCAGCTTATTCACCAGAACTGAGGAGTGCTGTGGATTTTCTTTTTTATTTGTACACTTATGGGACCCCTAGCCAGGATCCTGATCCGCGAGCACCAACCTATCCAGGTTTCTATTGGCAACTGTCCCTATATTGGGACCTGGAGTGCTGCTTAACCCTCTTTTTTACTTGCGTGGCTTTCTAAGCGGGCACACAGAAAAAACGGACGTTATTTTTCCTTATCTTGGAAAGATTTTTCTCTAAATTCTCTTCAAAATGACAGCAGCTGGTAGCTCAGTCTACACTAGAGAAGAAGTGGCACGGATACTGGGGAACACTACAGAAGAAACCTCCTTTTTGAATACACCAACTACGGACCTCCTGAAGCGTAAACTTGAACAAAAGAAAAAACTAAACATCTCTCATGAACTACATCTCTCAACACTCCGGGAATATTATAGAGCTGAGCGCATCCCCAGAGGACTTAGATCTCACCTTAGACCTATCCTATTACCAAATAATAGTGACTTCTGTGCCAAATTTGAACTCATCTCCAACCGATACTCCATGGATATTATGCTGCTCAATATGGAATATCTCCAGATCGAAATCCAGGAACATAGAAAAGAGATTGACAGACTTGAAGACCAAATAGGATCACTATTGCCTAAAGCGGAAGCTTCAGCCCTTAAAGATAAACTCGACTCTGACCTGTTAAAATATCGTAACAACATTGAGACCACCAAAAGACAGAAGTGGCATAGAGACATGGACGACTATACCAAAGGCAATGTATATAGGAAACAACCAGATGGACGACAGAGAAGTCAACCAAGAACAAAATCCAGATCCCGGCGCCCAAATAATAAGAGGAGAGACGCTGGAAATACAGCTACAGAGTCTTCAGAGGATCTCAGCGACGACATTCATTTTTTAGGACAAGGTGCAAGCAATACCGACAGAGGAGGGGGGGACGAAAACACAGACGATGGAGGAAAAACCAGGGTAACCAGATCCAGGAAACCACCTGTGGGTCCGACCACCTCTGGACAAACGAATATACCGAAGGACTTCTTCCTGAAAAAGACATGAGGGACACACTGGTGGTAAATATATCATCACATACATTTTCTGACTCAGAACTCTCTCTCCTTGAAAGGGGACTGTCATATTGCCCCACGACACAAATTGACTGGTTTAACTATGAAGTGGACCTGTTTGCCTTCTTCAGGCGACTTAGACTCAAAGCCCACTTCATGGATCAACCACAGGGGGACATGATAAAGACGGCCCAGCCTAGTAATAATGATATAATGACACATAAAAATCTCAATTTACCCACTAGGAGCACCTTTAGTCCACCCCCGAACAATAATGTGATCGAGGCATATATAGCCCTAGTACAAAAAGATATGGCAAAACTTAGGGCCCAAACCCCACACCTTAAATCTAAATCAAATCTCACAAAAGATGAGAGAGAGACCTTAGAACAACTGAGCAACATGAAAGACATTACCATTAAACCGGCCGATAAGGGGGGTGCCATAGTCATCATGGACACTGCGAAATACGAACTGGAGGTCACACGACAGCTTAATGACACTCTAGTATACCGAAAAGTCGACCACGATCCCAAATTTGATTTTATGCAGAGAATCAAATTACTAGTTGATGATGCATTTGCTGCCGACATTATTGACAGATCCCTCCATGATTACTTGATTGCGACACACCCCACCACACCGGTTCTCTACACCCTACCAAAAATACATAAGGATAGAACCAACCCACCGGGACGCCCGATTGTATCAGGGATAAATTCAATCTTTTCACCAATAGCTGTCTTTTTAGACAAGGTACTCCAGGAATTTGCAACCACGGCCACCTCCTTTGTCAGAGACACCTCCCACTTTCTCCTTAAACTAGAGGAACTTGAATACACAGAAGGTAATCTATTGGTCTCATTTGACGTGGTAAGTCTATACACCAGCATAGAACACCAGAAAGGACTAGAAGCGGTACAACACAGACTCGACCATTCCAACTACACACCACAGAAGGTACAATTGATTCTCTCCCTTTTGGAAGTAGTACTAACTTGTAATTACTTCCTGTTTAAAGAGGATTTCTATGTCCAGTGCAGAGGAACCGCAATGGGTTCGAATGTGGCGCCAGCCTACGCAAATATGTATATGGCAGATTTTGAGGAGGCCCACATATATCCATCCAGCTTCTTCCAGTATGTGAGAGGCTGGATGAGATATATCGATGATATCTTCTTCATCTGGACAGGAACCATACCACAACTGCAGAGATTCAATGACTACCTCAATGGGATACACCAGGAATTACAATTTACAAAAGTATACTCAACTGAACAACTTCAATTCCTGGATGTAAGGGTATATACTGAAAACACCACTTTACAAACAGATTTATTCCGCAAGGAAACTGACAGAAACAACCTCCTGCGTTTTGACAGTGCACACACGCGCGGAATGGTAAAGTCTCTCCCATATAGCCAGTTCCTACGGGTTAGGAGGATAGTGAGTAAGGAACAGAATACACATACCCGACTAAAAGAAATGACACAAAAATTCACGGAGAGAGGGTATCCCCCTAAACTGGTCCTAAAACATAAAGACAGAGTACAGTGTATGTCCAGACGGGAACTGATTGAAAAAAGAAAACCTAGAGAACAACTTAAAAAAATACCATTTGTATCTACATATACCCCCCTGAGCAACCAAATCTCATCCATCATTAAAAAGAACTGGAAACTCTTAACCCAGGCCTTCCCTGTTCATACGCTGGAACCGAAGGGACTCAATAGGGACTTTAATTTGAGCATCTTCTTACATTAACATTTTTTTCCCCAGGTTATGTCCTGCCCAATCTCTATTCATGACTTTGCTACGGACGATTTTATCATAAGTAGAGTGCCCAACAATAGATAATTGTTGTGTTTATTTTAATCACTTCAGTCACCTTTTTCACCTTTACCTTACAGGGGGTCCTCCATGTGAAACCAGGTCTTATTAGTTTCTCCATCCGACTACCACTCCAGCTGCGCCTACACAGATTCCACAATGACCAAGACCTCTATCACTGCCATACTTCTTCAGCAGCTACACGGGAACCGTGGGGGTAAGTCTGATGCATTAGCAGCCCTCTAATGAGTATGTATGAACAGGGTGGTGTCGCCCCCGGTCGCCATCTGAATAATGAGCGGCCGGGGGGACACTACCATGTTAAGCAACCCCTGTCACAGAATGAACACACTCAAGGAATTTTGTGGTTTATTCTGTATACAGATAGGGGATGTATGAATGTCGGACTGTGGCCCCTGCTATAGGGACTGATGGCTAACCTAGTGTTGGCCACGTCCATGTAGGGGCCACAGCCTAGTACGGACACCCAAGTGAAAGCTGGAATTGTCTAAACAACAATTCCAGCCAGATGGGATCCTCAGGCTGAAGATGCTCCCCCCGGTTCTCCCCCAGTTGCATATATATGTATGACAATTGCAGTTGCTGTGAAGGGGAAGCGATCCGAGCTCTGCTCGGGACTGCTGACTCTCCCCAGCAACAATAGACGTCATCAGTGCCTGTGCTCTGATTGGCGCCGCGGCCGGAGGACATTCCCTTCACTGGGATCTGCCCCCCGCCCCCGGCAACAGCAGACGTCACGGGCACCCGATTTTTCTATTGGCCGCCTTAGAATCCCTCCCCCTGTGGATGTGGGGACTCGGCGCAGGCGCATATGGAATCGGAACATGCCGGTTTTTGGCGCCATTTCACCTCCTGACTGAGCGCGGTTTTCACATGGTCCCTCCCCCATCAGTAAGTATTATGTGATTTTATGTATAAACGATATGTTAATGATTCAATTAACTACACTGAACCACTTGATAGGCTGAACCCTAACACTGAAGTTATCTCACATGTTGATTTTTGTTGCTCTATTGATGGGAGACACACCCATTGAACCACTATTTAAAGGCACATGTCACTATATGATTTCATAGCTTGATAAAGACCAGAGATGGTTGAAACGTTGCTATTCCAATGCTGCTGTTACCAATAAAGTAACCAGCTTATTCACCAGAACTGAGGAGTGCTGTGGATTTTCTTTTTTATTTGTACACTTATGGGACCCCTAGCCAGGATCCTGATCCGCGAGCACCAACCTATCCAGGTTTCTATTGGCAACTGTCCCTATATTGGGACCTGGAGTGCTGCTTAACCCTCTTTTTTACTGGCAGGCAGGCAGGCAGGACATTCGGGGCATGGGACAAAACATCCGGGGCCCAGGCCCCGAATGTTTTAACCTAGCGACGCCCCTGGTTATAGGCAATTGGCTATTTGCTGCATTTGTATGAGAGGAGGCGGGGCTATACTGCTTATAAGCCGCAGGCTCCTCCTCACCTTACCGGCGGCTCGTTTCTGCGTCACTTCCGGGCGCCTGTACGCACGTGAGTATACGGTTTCTGCCTCTCATCGGCATCGATGTCTACATCCCAGCGTTCACGTCTTCCAGCGGTAAGATCGGGGCCTTGCGGCTTCATTTCTGGGCAGGGGGGAAGGGATCGGCACTGACACGCCGCACGTTGTTACCTGTACGTCTCGGCGGGCGGCAGAGGCGGCTTCCATGTGTTCAGAGCTGAGCTCTGCTGCCTTAGGTTGTCCCAGCATGCCATCTGCTGGTCGGCCGTGTTATTACAGCTTATATTTGCCTGTCATGTCTTGATACATTCTGGTTATGGTTGTGTAGTATTACAGTGGTTAAAAAAAAAGGGGGGGGAAAAAGGCGTGTTACAGAAAAAAAGAAAATAATAATAAATTAAAGGGGTTAAAATGATGAGGAGTGTTTTATATGTATATCCGGTATTGTTACATCATAGGACGGGGCAGTACATAGGCTATATTCAGTCCCATCAGGCTTATGTCTGGCTGCACAGGGACCTTGGTTGCATTGCTTTTCCTGATTCATGAATGTAAGTGACTTAGGCTAGTTTCACACTAGCGTTCGGCTGTCCGCTCGTGAGCTCCGTTTGAAGGGGCTCACGAGCGGACCCGAACGATTCCGTCCAGCCCTGATGCAGTCTGAATGGATGCGGATCCGCTCAGACTGCATCAGTCTGGCGGCGTTCAGCCTCCGCTCCGCTCAGCAGGCGGACACCTGAACGCTGCTTGCAGCGTTCGGGTGTCCGCCTGGCCGTGCGGAGGCGTGCGGATCCGTCCAGACTTACAATGTAAGTCAATGGGGACGGATCCGTTTGAAGATGCCACAATATGGCTCAATCTTCAAGCGGATCCGTCCCCCATGACGGGTCCGCTCAGGCTAATTTCACACTTAGCTTTTTTTTGCAAATATAATGCAGACGGATCCGATCGAACGCTAGAGTGAAAGTAGCCTTACTGCGGTCTTTCATCCTCTCAGTCTGTCCGGCGGTGTGTCGGCTGCTTTAGGTAAGGGAGCACCAACGCTCCGGAACGTTTCTGCCTGGCAGCATCGGCTCCCTAGGTGGCAGTCTCTCAGGTACAGGAGTCAGCGCGACTCCGCTCTCGACACATTGTAATGTATAGCATGGGCCGTCGTGCTCGTAGTGAGACAGGGGTGCATGCAACGCTGTTTTTGCTTCTGGTGGGCTCTTGATTCATTTGGTCTGCTGCAACCTCCAGGCAGCGGATGATAGTGGTTAAAAAAAAAAGTGGGAGTTTGGGTTAAAAAAAATAATAATGTGGGAGTTTGGGTTGTAAAAAAAATAAATAAAAAAGCGATAGTTTGAAGAAAAAAAAAATCTAATACAAGGGGACTCTTTAAGGTTCCGCAGCGTGTGTAGCAAGTGGATTGCCCATTATCTTCTCTAGTGGGGTCATCTCAAGCAGTGCGTTACTTATCAATTATTGGGTCAATTGTCTACAGGTTTTTCTTTCATATATGCGTCCATAGGTTTGTGGCTCCCTCTATCCACCCGATGCACGGCTTCGTACCAGCAAACGCAGCTATTCTTAGTACAGGGAGTGCAGAATTATTAGGCAAGTTGTATTTTTGAGGATTGTAAAATAACATATTAACACTTTTTAGTAGGATAGGGTATTTTAAGGACCATGAAAGGTCAGCACTTGTGTGACGTGTCAATTTTGACAGTTCTTGAGACGACAATAGTATTTAGAAAGGTTAGGAATCCTCCTCCTCAGCACATTATTATTAGCTTTACAAATAAGGAAACTTAGAAAACCATGATGTAAGGGGTTTTACTAGTTAACCATATATGTCTGTTATAATGATAAATTTAGGATACAATGTAACTCTATGGAGAGTCAACCTATAAAAAGGCTTTGTCTCATGACATTGGGAGAGCATTCTTTGACAAGACACCTGTGCTCTTTACACACACATTCACACATACACGTTACTTTAAGGGAATCACTTTTTCTTCACTCATTCTAAATTGGTTTATTACATGCTTGTTATCTTTTGAGATTCTTCTGCTGTACTTTATATTTTTCTCTTCCTAAACTTTGTAACTGTTTCTTTTTATGCGAATTAAACCCTTTTAACTTTTATCTTTCATCACGAACTTTGCGCATTTTGTTGGGCTCCTTCTAAAGCATTTCTTGAAAAATAGAGAAATGCTGGACGATATTTTACATTGGCGAGCCAGCGGATTTTTGTTGCATTCCTTCAGTTTGTAAAGAGGTGGGCCCAAGAGAGAGATTATTATTATTACAAGCTTCAGGAAAACAACAACAACGAACCTATAGAAGAAGAAGTGAGCCACACATCTGTTGCAAGTGTCACTTCCCAGACGTAATACAGACGAAGGTCTTTGAGGAAAGAATTTACTACACAGAGATCCTTCCATTGACTGTGGGAAGAAGACGTAAGAAGGGGACATCATTACACGGTACCTGAGTAAGTAATGGAATTTCTTAATTCTTATTCAGATAAAAGTAAATTGGAGTTTAAAGTTGTAAGTAGTCATACTAATGCACAATTATGGGCAAGTTTATATAGTCAATGTGAAGAAGAAAACATAAGAATTGACAAAAAGTTGTTGTGTATGGATAAATTGCAGAAGAAGCTCAGGAATGTATTACATATGGTGAAAATATTCAATACATTAGTTCTTGAAGACAGGCAGCCACAGACTCAGACACATAGTATATGTGTGAATAATAAAGACTACACATGATACTGACACACAGGAACACATTAGAAGAGGATGATTTTAATGATTGTCTAAATTGTCACATTTTGGCACAACACATAGAAGATCTGGAAGATCAGATGGAAACTAGGACACAGCTCATATCAAGATTATGCCATCGTACGAAAAAAGTTTCTATCGTTACAAAAAGTGGCATAGATACGGGTGCGTCCTACATTCCAGACACTAGTCCAGCTGATGTAAATGAAGACATAGAGGCTGAGGAAGTCAGGAGGAGGAAATTACATGACAGGGCAGCCAGGTTAAATTTAAAAATACATGATCAGTTAATAAAAATTTGTAAAGATATCCCAGCTTATACTGATAAGATGGATGCATTTCACAATGCTGATATCTTTGAATCTAATACTGATAAGTTCAATCTAAATAATGAACAGAAAAACAAAGTATTTAAAGTATGGCTTCCCTCACATATGGCAAGGAGATTAGAGACCACACCAAGAGTAAATGATGAGCGCGAAATAATACATAGTTCCCCAGCAGATCGATTGAGGCAACTACTTTTATTTACTACTGGAGAATCTACTCCTACATTTGAAATCCTTGACATGTTAAAGCCAACTTTACAGGATGATCCATTTGCATTCTTGATAAAATTTGAACAAGCTTATAGAATGGTCATGGAAATTGAGGATGATTCTGAACCCACTGCAATGATAAAGTCATTTGTAAAACGGTTCAAATATCTTGATCCAGTCTCCAGGGAGTTAGCACTAGGAAAGCCTACGTTACAGGAAACGGCAACATTTATTGATCAAATAAGGAGATCAATAAAACAAAGTAGTATAAGGGTCAAAGTTGCTGCAGTCCAAAGAAAGAATGAAAATCAGGTAACAAATTCAAATCATCCTAAATCAAACCCTTCCATGAAAAGAGACCAATACAAACAGAAAGGAAAGGTGTCATTTCACAGAGGACAAGTTACTTGTTATTATTGTGGGAAAATAGGACATTTAAAATGGCAATGTAGGAAATTCATTAGTGAGACACAAAATTCAGGGAAAGAAAATGGTTTTGTGCCGACAGCTCCTTCTCCAGAGCAGTATCAGTCACCGTCACCGTATGCACCTCTAATACGACAAATTAGAGAATTAACATTAAATAACACAATGTACAAGGGGAAATCCTATGGTGATAAGATTGAGGAGACAACTGGTTTATTACCTTCCCCGTGACTAGGACGAACTCTGACCTCTCGTCCTTTGGAACTAGTAGCTCCAGTTTCATTAGATGAGTGTGGGAGACCTTTTGTAAAGGGATCTTTACAGGGCAAAGAGGTGACATTTCTCATTGACACAGGAGCTCAATTAAGTGTGACTAATCAGAATTTACCACTAACTCCAAATGCACCTGTTTGTACAATTGTTGGTTTTAGTGGAAAGAGCGGTACTAAAGCAATTTTAGCTCAGAATGTGGGTTTGGAAATACCTGGCTATCTGAAAACTGAAATTGACATTTGGCATAGTACTAACTCTGAAAACATCATAGGAACTGACATCATGAAGAAATGGGGTTGGGTCATTGACTTAGGGAATAAGGTGATGTGGAAAGATGTTGATGGATCTAAACCTGTAGTCATTGATCCCACTGAATACAGTCAGATTGGGACTGTTAGCTTAACTGAAGTTGTTTCTTCAGAACATTTGTGGCCAGACACTGGTGATGATGAAGTTTTAAAAGGAATTGTACAATGTACTCCTTCTTTGTGGGCACAATTCAGGAATGAGGTGGGCACAATGAAAGATGTACTTGTGAATGTCGAGGGGAGAGATCCTCCTCCCCAAAAGCAGTACAAATTGCCACCTGAATCAATTGGTCCCATGTCTAAAATCATACAGGAACTGCTTGATCAGGGTGTAATTAGAAAAGCTAATTCAGTAACGAACAATCCCTTGTGGTGTACTGTGAAGCCTGATGGTTCATACCGAATGTTATTGGACCTAAGATTGCTGAATAAGTATACCCCAAATGTGGCACCCATTGTTGCAAATACTCATGATATGATGGCACGACTGAATGCTAAGGCAAAGTTTTTCTCTGTTTTAGACATCAGTAATGGTTTTTTCAGCATTCCTCTAGCAAAAAGTTGTCAATACAAATTTGCATTTACTCTCATGGATGAGCAATATGTATTTTGCAGATTACCTCAAGGAGCGCATTTATCACCTAGCATATTTCATCAGGCAGTTGCAAAAGTATTGTCCAAATTTTCAAGACCCGATTGTCTGTTGCAATATGTTGATGATATTCTTTTAGCCACTGAGGATAGGGAGTTGCATTTATCTCTCTTAGCAGAATTGTTTTCATTGTTGCATGAAGCAGGTTTGAAATTGAATACTCAAAAAGTCAAATTATTACGGAATGAAGTGAGATATCTTGGAGTGTTAATCAGTCCAGGAAAGAGACAGCCTCTTCAAGAAAGGATTGAAGCTATTGCTTTTCTTCCCATTCCAACATCACACAAGGCTCTAAGACATTTCTTGGGTCTGGTAAACTTTTCCAGAGAATTCATAGAAGGGTTTGCAGAAAAAGCTAAGCCTCTTTATGATCTCTTGAAAAATAATGATGATGACTCTTTTGGACCATGGGAAGAGGAACAACAGAAGGCATTTGAACTTTTAAAGCGAAATATGCAAACCTCTCCAGCATTATCAACGGTTATGCCTCTGGCACCTTTTGCTTTGCAGGTTCATACCTCGGACACGGCTGTGTCAGCTGTACTCTTACAGTTGCAAGGGGGAGAATGGCGGATTTTGGGCTATTTCTCTAAGCTTCTCACACCTGTGGAAAAAGGGTTTGAAATTTGTGCAAAACATTTGGTGGGTGTTTATTTTGCTGTTAAGGCAACAGAACACATTGTTGGATTTAACAAAATCATTCTGCAGACTCCTCACTCCACACTAAAACTTCTCCTTGAGAAAAACCTCCCAGGTGTGTCAAATCAAAGATTTGCACATTGGTTGTTGTCCTTATCATCAAAACAAATTGAGATTGATCACAAAGCCAAGTATGTACTTCCTCAATTAATGCAGTATGAAGGGAAAACTCATGAATGTTCAGAAACATTTTATGAATCATATCCTAGCTTGTTTAGGAGAGATACAGAGAACAGTGATGAACCAGTATTTGTTGATGGTTCAAGATACTGTTCAGGGGGACAGTACTATACAGGTTATGCTATCCTGTATCCTGAAAGAGGATATGCAGTCCAGCATAGACTGCCAGGACACTATTCAGCTCAGAGAGCAGAGTTAGAAGCTGTCAAGACAGTACTGACAATTGATGAGAAAGAAAACAAGAGTCCCTTGGTTATTTATAGTGACAGTTCATATGTCGTGAGATCACTGACAGACTATTTACCAGTGTGGGAGAAGAGAGGTTTTGTAGATTCCTCTAACAAGGTCCTGGTTCATAGTGATACACTCAAGCAAGTATTCAAGTTAGCTACTAAAAATCCAAATGGGTATGCTATAGTCAAAGTTCCCGCACATAAGAAAGGCAAACATGAGCTAGTTATTGGAAACAACACTGTAGACACATTGGCGAAGGAAGCAGCTATGACAGGAGAGTTGAAGGGAGAAACTGAATCTTTGAAAGCTTTACCAGTGAGGAAAACAGACACGCATTTGCCTTCTCTTGCAGAAGAACAAGCGAAGGATTCGTCCCTTGCAGCTTCTCAGGTTGATCCAAAACCTCCTTTTGTTTGTGAAAACGGGGTTTTGTGTCATGACTGTCAGGGGGAATTGCGTCCTGTTGTCCCAAAACATTTACAAATGGAATTCACCAAGTACAATCATGAAAGTTTAGGTCATTTGGGTCAGGAAAAATTGTTAGGAATTCTCAAAGAGAAATTTTACTGGGACAAAATGGAGAAGATTGTCCAAGATGTTGTTCAGTCATGTCTCATTTGTGCTCAAGTCAACCCGCGACCTAAAGGACAAAAGCCTCCACTTTTACGAATTGCACCTGCAGATGGTCCTTGGTCTACATTACAGATAGACTACATAGGTCCTCTACCTTCAGGTAAACATGGACTGAGGTATGCATTAGTGGTGGTGGATGTATTTTCAAAATGGGTAGAGATCTTACCTGTCAGGAAGGATGATGCTCTGTCTACAGCAAGGGCATTGATGAATCATGTGTTTTGTACTTGGGGGATCCCAAGAATGATTACATCTGACAGAGGAAGTCATTTTACAGGTAAAATCATGCAAACAGTTTGTGCTATTCTAGGAGTACAACAAAAGTTCCATGTATCGTATCACCCACAATCTGCAGGCATTGTGGAAAGAATGAACAGAACAATTAAGACAAGAATTGCAAAAATGTTATTAGACAAAGGAAATACATGGGTTGATGCAGTACCCTTTGTTCTTATGAGTATAAGAGGAACCATTTCCTCTACAACACAGTATACTCCATTTGAATTAATGACGGGAAGAACAATGCCATTAATATTCCCAAACGAACCATTCTTGTCTACACCTCAAAAAGATGCGATAGCAAGGTCCAGGTGGTTACAGTTATTGCAGGAGAATTTAAGTACAATTCTTCCATATGCTGCATCTAAAATGCAACGCATGATAACACCTCACTCTTCTAAATTTGTAAAAGGTGCTTTTGTAATGATTAAGACCTTCAGGAAGAGTGGACCTTGGGAAAGCAATTGGGAAGGTCCCTTCGAAATAATTGACACTATGGGACAAGTAATGATTTTGGTTCAAAGAGCACCAAATGCTTCAAAGAATACTCGCAGACAACAAAAACTGTGGGTACATGTTGATCAGTGTAAATTGTATGTACCAAAATAATGATACTGCTTTTCTTCACAGGGAATGAAACTCTTCACGTTATACACAATCCACAACAAACAAGAATGTCTTCAGAAAAGCTGTTTCATGATGGGAATGTCATTGTTGATGATGATATTTACAACTGTTACGTTCACAGAATTCCTTGATGATGACAAGAGTAATCATGACAAAGAGACTTCAATCCTTGCACGAAGAAGAAGAGGATTTCGTCTTGAGGATTTTCTGGAAGAACAATTTCAGGACAATTCCAGAGACATTTCTGGAAGTCTTTGTATGGGTTTTGGTGCTAGCTGTTGTATTGAAATGCACTTCAGACATGATACACACATTGAATTACATGCAACAGCAGGACCCAAACCAAAGTTCACACAATTACAAGGAACATTCATACATAACAATAGAACTGGTTCATGGGAATGTACATCAATAGATGTATTATACTGGAGTATTGTGATAAAAGGAAATGAGTCAGCTACATGGTCTGGAGACCTCACAAATGATAGGATAGCATTAGGAAAAGTGGGAAAATCTCGAGAGGAAATTTGGTTTCAAACCCAGAACTATGTAAAAATAATGGATCCATCAATTTTTCCCATAACAGGAAAAATTTATGAAGATTGGGTGAAAAATTGGAGATTCCAAATAATTAGGGAACCTGTTGGAGTTAACATAACCATTAACTTCATAGGAACAAATGTTATTAATCCCGAACTTCAAGTTTCTCCAACATGGGTAAATATATTCAGGAAGAAACTAATCCATTATATTTAACATGCAGCACAAGATTAGAGATTCCATCCGAATCTGTGATAACATGGACTAAAGGAGAGGTATTTTTAGGTAGTTTATCAAATGGTCCAACTAATGTAATTCATAGAGGTCAATTTGGAAATGTGAAATGGTTTGATAAAAAGTTTATATTTTATCAAGATCATCCATCTCCTAAAGATTCAGGAATTTATCAGTGTTGCATATTAACTCTAAACAACCATAAACAATGTGAAACTGTAAATGTTACTGTATGGTCACCTACAGAAAATATTTGTACCAAAGTCAAATTTGAATCATCTAGTCCTTTCCAGATTAACCATTTCCAGTCCAAGCCTCTTTTGAGGAATGGTAAATATGTCACCATAATGTGGACATTTAACATATCAGACTGGAAAATATCATCAAAATATCCTAAATGTGGAAAGCATCTTGCTAATATGGAGGTAGGTTTAGAAAAATGGTTTAAAAGGAGTGTTTCCAAGCAAACCAGAACTAAAAGAGGTATAGTAGAAGGTATTTTAGGAGGAATAGGTACCTTTGGAAGCTTGGTAAATACAATGAATGTAAATTCATTACAATCAGATTTAAAAACCATAGGTTATCTGGAAAAGAAAGGAATTAAAGTACAGAAAAGTCTAAACCAACTTTTAGAGAAAATGATTGTTAATTCTGTAGTTGTTTTAGGATCTTCTGTTTCACATCTTCAAGATGTTACTTTAGGTTTGATCCAAAGTGAACAAGAGTCAGAAGTAGCCAGGGCATGTATGGAAATCCAAATAGAATATTCTACAAATTTAAAAATAATGGCTCAGGCTTTACAAAGTGGAATTACTCCACTTGGTTTATTGGAAAATCTACCTATGGAATATAATTACAGTATGAGACACATAGATTTATGGGTAAATAAGTGGTTAGGATGTAATGAGAACACATGTACAGCGACCTCATTGATTCCAGTAGCTGGAAGAGAACAAATGGTCGTTCCAGTAACTGTTTTAGGAGTTCCCGTGAGTGAAACACAGTTGATTTTTTATCAATTGCAATATACGGAATTTGCATATGATGGTTCTCATATAGAACAATTGGATCTTTCTTCATGTTTACACTTTGTTTCTAAAATAATCTGTTTACCGGAGCAAGATAAGGAGATTTATCATTCTTGTTTCCATAATCAAACTTCTTGCCATGCACGGATTGAGAATGTGCACTCAATTCATGATTTGGTAACTCAGGTTGGTCCAAACAAAGTTTGTATACAAGTGATGTCTGAGAAAGAAAAGGTTGTAGCATTCTTTTCTTCTTGTATACATTACGAGAATTTGACAAGAGGTTTATATTGTTTGGAAGGAGACTGGAGAGCAATCTCTATGAATTTAGGAAGACTCAATATTTCTTCCATAAATACAAATCAATTAAAAACCCTTCCAGTACAATTTAATCTCGCTCAAATTGATACATTTCCGTGGGATAAGTGGACAGAAGAAATTAAAAAGGATAAAGGTTTTTAAAAAATATTAAGTGAACAAATAAAAGAAGCAGAAATTGCATTTAATCATAAACAAGGACAATTATCAGAAATAGAACATGAATGGAATATCATGTCTGGAACGTCTTGGTGGGGAAAATTGAAGAAATCTGTAAATATGTGGTCAAAATCTTCTACACAAACAGCAGTTGAGAATACGTTATCCCATCCTATTATTATTATATTTATTATTATATTTTTGTGTATTATCTATCAAGTTTTTGTTATGTATAGGATTAGGAAAACATATAGGAATATAAAGGAAGAAATTAATAAGGGAGACAACATTTTAAAAGAAATGTTAAAAAGAACTCAGTATTCCAATTCTATATTGAATACGGAACCAAAAATTGATCAATCAACCAAGTGCTATAACATAGTCAATGAATGAATGTGATATGAATGTGATACGAATGGTGAATAATTGCGAAGGTTATGATTGAAAAATTAGATTTAAAATCATAATCAGGGGGAAATGTAAAATAACATATTAACACTTTTTAGTAGGATAGGGTATTTTAAGGACCATGAAAGGTCAGCACTTGTGTGACGTGTCAATTTTGACAGTTCTTGAGACGACAATAGTATTTAGAAAGGTTAGGAATCCTCCTCCTCAGCACATTATTATTAGCTTTACAAATAAGGAAACTTCGAAAACCATGATGTAAGGGGTTTTACTAGTTAACCATATATGTCTGTTATAATGATAAATTTAGGATACAATGTAACTCTATGGAGAGTCAACCTATAAAAAGGCTTTGTCTCATGACATTGGGAGAGCATTCTTTGACAAGACACCTGTGCTCTCTACACACACATTCACACATACACGTTACTTTAAGGGAATCACTTTTTCTTCACTCATTCTAAATTGGTTTATTACATGCTTGTTATCTTTTGAGATTCTTCTGCTGTACTTTATATTTTTCTCTTCCTAAACTTTGTAACTGTTTCTTTTTATGCGAATTAAACCCTTTTAACTTTTATCTTTCGTCACGAACTTTGCGCATTTTGTTGGGCTCCTTCTAAAGCATTTCTTGAAAAATAGAGAAATGCTGGACGATATTTTACAAGGATTAATTTTATTATTGAACAACAACCATGTTCTCAATGAACCCAAAAAACTCATTAATATCAAAGCTGAATATTTTTGGAAGTAGTTTTTAGTTTGTTTTTAGTTTTAGCTATTTTAGGGGGATATCTGTGTGTGCAGGTGACTATTACTGTGCATAATTATTAGGCAACTTAACAAAAAACAAATATATACCCATTTCAATTATTTATTTTTACCAGTGAAACCAATATAACATCTCAACATTCACAAATATACATTTCTGACATTCAAAAACAAAACAAAAACAAATCAGTGACCAATATAGCCACCTTTCTTTGCAAGGACACTCAAAAGCCTGCCATCCATGGATTCTGTCAGTGTTTTGATCTGTTCACCATCAACATTGCGTGCAGCAGCAACCACAGCCTCCCACACACTCTTCAGAGAGGTGTACTGTTTTCCCTCCTTGTAAATCTCACATTTGATGATGGACCACAGGTTCTCAATGGGGTTCAGATCAGGTGAACAAGGAGGCCATGTCATTAGATTTTCTTCTTTTATACCCTTTCTTGCCAGCCACGCTGTGGAGTACTTGGACGCGTGTGATGGAGCATTGTCCTGCATGAAAATCATGTTTTTCTTGAAGGATGCAGACTTCTTCCTGTACCACTGCTTGAAGAAGGTGTCTTCCAGAAACTGGCAGTAGGACTGGGAGTTGAGCTTGACTCCATCCTCAACCCGAAAAGGCCCCACAAGCTCATCTTTGATGATACCAGCCCAAACCAGTACTCCACCTCCACCTTGCTGGCGTCTGAGTCGGACTGGAGCTCTCTGCCCGTTACCAATCCAGCCACGGGCCCATCCATCTGGCCCATCAAGACTCACTCTCATTTCATCAGTCCATAAAACCTTAGAAAAATCAGTCTTGAGATATTTCTTGGCCCAGTCTTGATGTTTCAGCTTGTGTGTCTTGTTCAGTGGTGGTCGTCTTTCAGCCTTTCTTACCTTGGCCATGTCTCTGAGTATTGCACACCTTGTGCTTTTGGGCACTCCAGTGATGTTGCAGCTCTGAAATATGGCCAAACTGGTGGCAAGTGGCATCTTGGCAGCTGCACACTTGACTTTTCTCAGTTCATGGGCAGTTATTTTGCGCCTTGGTTTTTCCACACGCTTCTTGCGACCCTGTTGACTATTTTGAATGAAACGCTTGATTGTTCGATGATCACGCTTCAGAAGCTTTGCAATTTTAAGAGTGCTGCATCCCTCTGCAAGATATCCCACTATTTTTGACTTTTCTGAGCCTGTCAAGTCCTTCTTTTGACCCATTTTGCCAAAGGAAAGGAAGTTGCCTAATAATTATGCACACCTGATATAGGGTGTTGATGTCATTAGACCACACCCCTTCTCATTACAGAGATGCACATCACCTAATATGCTTAATTGGTAGTAGGCTTTCGAGCCTATACAGCTTGGAGTAAGACAACATGCATAAAGAGGATGATGTGGTCAAAATACTCATTTGCCTAATAATTCTGCACTCCCTGGTAGACACATTTAGCATCAGGGTCAAAGTAAGCTATTGGGCATCATGGGAGTAGATTTAAGACTAGGGGGTTGGTACAGTTGCTAATACTCCGTTTTTAACATGTTCAGCTAAGTTCAGTCATTTCATCAGCAAGGTTGCAGTTGCCAAAAAAAAAAGAAATAATAAATAAATAAATAAAAAATACTTAAGTCCTGTCACATCTACAGGCATCAATTCAATACGCCTGTCACGTCTACAGTCACGTTAAGTCCTGTCACGACCAGAGGATACGGTCCTACACTGTAGTGTTGATCACGAATATTCGAATTGCGAATTTTAATCGCCAATATCGGTACTTCAAGAATTTGCAAATATTTAGAATATCGCTAAATATATTCGTAATTGCGAATATTCAATTTTTTTGAAAATACCAGTTCATGCAAACTTTTTTGCGAAGTTTTGTATGCACATTTTATGCAAATAATAAGAAAATAATACCTGGAGATTACGAATTTGCGAATTCTCGAATATATGGCGAATATTCAACCAAATATTTGCGAAATATTGCAAATTTGAATATTGCCCCTGCCGCTCATCACTAATTAGTTTTTATTTTCAGATTTTTTTTATTTTATTTCCTGAATATGATTATGGGGGCTGCCTGAGCTGTTCTTAACAGCATTTAGATGTCTAGATATATATACGTTACAGCAGCCACAGACAAAATTGACAGGAGCTGACTCCTTGACTTTTATGGGAGAGTTTTCTAGACATGCTCTGTGACCTGTAGAGGTCAGGAGGGAGTACGTAAGCTGTAATACCTTTTGTGAATAGAGCAGGCATGGCCAACCTGCGGCTCTCCAGCTGTTGTAAAACTACAACTCCCACCATGCCCTGCTGCAGGCTGATAGCTTTAGGCAGTCTAAGCATGGTGGGAGTTGTAGTTTTGCAACAGCTGGAGAGCCTCAGGTTGGCCATGCCTGGAATAGAGCATCCTCTTTTACCTGTATATATAGGGGATATCTATCATTCTAATCCTGCTTGTAATGAAAAGGAGATGACTGATGAAAAGTGATCTGTACAGCCCAAGAAGTAAAGCCTATTATTAGGCTTAGGCTGAGTTCACACTTCAGTTACTTGATCAGTTATTTCAATTAGTTATTGTGAGCCAAAACCAGTAGTATGAAGGAAAGGTATGAAGGAAAGTTTTCCTCCTGTTCTGTGTTTTTAACCCGCACCTGGTTTTGGCTCACAATAACTAATAAAAATAAGTGACAAAGTAACTGAAGTTTGAACTCGGCCTTAGGGCCCATTCATGTGACCGTATGGCCGCTGTGCCGGTATTGCAGACTGCAAAACACGGTCACCGTCTATGTGAACTCTGTACTGTTGTGCGGACTCACTGACTTGAGTGGGTCCGTTATCCGCAAGATAAAGCAAAAGATAGTACATGTCCTATCTTTTGCGGTACAGAGGCATGGAACGGAAGCCCAAGTAAAAACTTGGAAGCCCTTCCGTGGGCTTGCGGGTTCATGCCTCTGCACCACAAAAGATAGGACATATCAATGGATCCGCACCACAATACGGAGTTTAAATGGCTGGTGACCGTGTTTTGGGGACCGCTATTTGCTGTCCACAACACATGCACATAGACAGTACGGTCGTGTGAATGGGCCTTAAGTAATACCAACACAAGTTTCAATACTTATATAAAAACCTCATGTTAAAAGACTTATAGTTGTTTCATGAGAGAGGACTCCATTAGAGTTGAGCGGACACCTTGATGTTCGGGTTTGAGGGGTTCGGCAGAACTTCACAAAAAAGTTTGAGTTCGGGACCCGAACTTGACACCGAACCCTAACCCCATTGAAGTCAATGGGGACCCGAACTTTTGAGCACTAAAATGGCTCTAAAAAAGTAATGGAAAGGGCTAGAGGGCTGCAAATGGCAGCAAAATGTGGTTAAAAGCATGGCAAGTGCTCTGCAAACAAATATGGATAGGGAAATGACTTTAAATAACATAAAATACGTAAAAAAAATAAAAAAAAAAATCTTGATCTAGGAGGAGGGGGTCCATATGGAGTAGGAGGTTGAGGAGGCGGTGGATGTGTCGGTGTAGGTGGAAGCAGTGGTGGAGGAGGAGGAGGAGGTAGCCAACACTGGTTTTAGTTTTTGTTTTTTATTTTATTATTTTATTTTTTATGTTTAAGTTTGGGTAGACCCCAAAACATTGGGAAATATAACCTGTAATAACCCCCTACAGCCGTGCTAAACAAACGTTCAGCCAATACACTGGCTGCAGGGCAGACCAGCACCCCCAAGGCGTAAAGGGCAAGCTCAGGCCATGTGCCCAATTTGGAGTTGAAGGGGGCAAACCAATCAGTCAGTACGTGTAGGCGTGCGCCCACATACTGCTCAACCATGTCGCACTTCCCCATGACGTCCACGATCCTTGGATATCTTCTCTATCAACTTTCGATGTTCTTTTCTGTGCCTACCATGGTGATCACGGGTAGCAGGGAATCAGGGTTCCAGGCTGGAGAGGGAGCCTGAGAAAAGGATACCGCATCCAAGAAAGGTCAATGGATGAAAATAAATGTGATCGAGCAGAAACGTGGGACAAATTATTGAAGCCGAAGCTTCCAAGTAAAGGAGGGGGCACGCGGCAATTACCCACTCCCGACTCGGGGAGGTAGTGACAATAAATAACAATACAGGACTCTTAAGATGCCCAGTTATTGGAATGATTAATAAAAAATTACAGGGAATGTCACTGGGGTATTTTGGATTTGGAAACGTTAGGCAGGAGAGGCCCTGCTGCCGCTTTGTTGGCTCTAGATAACTTCTGCCTGATTGCACATCCCCGTGACATCCATGATCCAATTGGATATCTTCTCTATCAACTTTCTTTTCTGCGTCTACTATGTTGATCACGGTTGGCGGCGAATCAGGGTTCCGCGCCGGAGAGGGAGCGTGAGAAAGGGATACCACATCCAAGGAAGGTCAAAGGCTGAAATGTGATAGAGCGGAAAGGTGGGCCAAGTTGTTATAGCGGAAGGATCGTGAAAGGAGGTGGCGCGCGTCAATTAAAGACGAACTTTAGAAATTTAAGTCCCTGTCACCTATGCAGAGCACGGGTTTTTCATTGGCAAAAATGTGTTAGTTACCCACCAATGGAACAGACGATTTTTCTAAATTTCGGTCCCTGTCAACTATGCAGAGCAGGGGTTTGTATACGGCAAAATTGGTCAAATGTCACCTGACAATGTAACAGACAATTTTTTAAAATTTATGTCACTGTCACCTATGCAGAGCAGGGGTTTATTCATGGCAAAAATTGTAAAATGTCACCCAAGAATGTAACAGATGCTTTTGCACCCTGCTCCCTCTTTTGCTGTGCTGGTGCCTCTGTGCGACCACCGCCTCTTCCTCCGAACTAGACGGGTCACTCGCATTACCTTCATTCCATGTGGGATCTAGTGTCTAATCATCCTCTACATCATCTTCCACCCACTCTTTACCCCTGCCCTTCTTGTCAGTCTGCAGACTACAGAAAGCCGCAGCAGTTGGCACCTGTGTTTTGTCATCATCCGAGATGTGCTGCGGTGGTCTTCCAATGTCCTAATCCTGAAACATAAGTGGTTGGGCATCAGTGCACTCAATATCTTCCGCTTCTGGTGCAGGGCTATGTGGAAGGCCCATGGAAACCCTGCAAGCGGAGTCATCGAAAAGCATAACAGACTGCTACATGAATTGGGGCTCAGACTGCTTGCCTGATTTGCAAGGGGGTGAGTTCAAAGACAGATGGCCATGGGCTGCAGGTGCCAACTATGATCTTTCCGCAGGGGACTGGATGGGAGACAATGCAAAGGAACTGTAGGCACTCTCAGCCCCCCAATCTACTATAGTCTGTACTTGTTCTGGCCTCACCATTCGTACTGTCCTAAATGCAGTGTAGGCCGCAAATGTACTTTTTAGCGCAAAAGATGAGGATTTGTCACCAAACAATATAACATATTTATTAGTAAAATGTATTTCCTTGTCCATTAGGTAGAGCAGGGGTATATCACAGCCCAAAATTGGTGAATGTCACCCAACAATGTAACAAAAGAATAAGTGAAATGTATTTCCCTGTCCACATCCTTGTCCACAATGTAGAGCAGGGGTATGTCACAGCCAAAAATTGGTGAATGTCACCTAACAATGTAACAGACAAATTAGTGAAATGTATTTACCTTTCCACTATGTAGAGCAGGGGTATATCACAGCAAAAAATGTGGGAATTTCACCCAACAATGTAACAGACGAATTAGTGAAATGTATTTCCTTGTCCACTAAGTAGAGCAGAGGTATATCACAGCCCAAAATTGGTGAATTTTACCCAACCATGTAATGGACGAATTAGTGAAATGTATTTCCTTGTCCACTAGGTAGAGCAGGGGTATATCAGAGCCAAAAATTGGTAAATGTCACCCAACAATGTAACAGACAAATTACTTAAAATGTATTTCCTTGTCCACTAGGTAGAGCAGGGGTATATCACAGCCAAAAATTGGTGAATGTCACCCAACAATGTAACAGACAAATTAGTGAAATGTATTTCCTTGTCCACTAGGTAGAGCAGGGTTAAATCACAGCCAAAAATTGGTGAATGTCACCCAACAATGTAACAGACAAATTAGTTAAATGTATTTCCCTGTCTACTAGGTAGAGCAGAGGTATATCACAGCCAAAAATTGGTGATTTTCACCCGACAATGTAACAGACAAATTAGTAAAAATGTATTTCCCTGTCCACAATGTAGATCATGGGTATATCACAGCCAAAAGTTGGTGAATTTCACCATGCAATGTAACAAACAAATTAGTGAAATGTATTTTCCTGTCAGCAATGTGGATCAGGGGTATATCATAGCCATAAATTGGTGAATTTTACTGAACAATGTAACAGACAAATTAGTAAAATGTATTTTACTGTCTACTAGGTAGAGCAGGGGTATATCACAGCCAAAAAAGGATGAATTTCACGTGACAATGTAACAGACAAATTAGTGAAATGAATTTCCCTGTACACAATGTAGAGCAGGGGGATATCACAGTTAAAAATTGGTGAATTTCACCGGACAATGTAACAGACAAATTAGTGAAATGTATTTCCCTGTCCTCAATGTAGAGCAGGGGTATATCACAACTAATAATTGTTGAATTTCACCGAACAATGTAACAGACAAATTAGTTTAATGTATTTCCCTGTCTACTAGGTAGAGCATGGGTATATCACAGCCAAAAGCTAGTGAATTTAACCCGACAATGTAACAGACAAATTAGTGAAATTTATGTCCATGTCTAATAGGTAGAGCAGGGGTATATTACAGCCAAAAATTTGTGAATTTCACCTGACAATGTAACAGACAAATTAGTGAAATGTATCTCCTTGTCCACTAGGTAGAGCAGCGGTATATCACAGCCAAAAATTGGTGAATGTCACCTAACAATGTAACAGTCAAATTTGTGAAATGTATTTTACTTTCCACTATGTAGAGCAGGGGTATATCTCAGCCAAAAATGTGGGAATTTCACCCAACAATGTAACAGACGAATTAGCGAAATGTATTTCCTTTTCCACTAAGTAGAGCAGGGGTATATCACAGCCAAAAATTTGTGAACTTCACCCAACAATGTAACAGACAAATTAGTGAAATGTATTTCCTTGTCTACTAAGTAAAGCAGGGGTATATCAGAGCAAATAATTGGTGAATGTCAATAAACAATGTAACTGACGAATTAGTGAAATGTATTTTCTTGTCCACTAGGTAGAGCAGGGGGTATATCACAGCCAAAAATTGGTGAATGTCAGCCAACAATGCAACAGACGAATTAGTGAAATGTATTTCACTTTTGACTATGTAGAGCAGGGGTATATCACAACCAAAAATGTGTGAATTTCACTCGACAATGTAACAGACAAATTAGTGAAATGTATTTCCTTGTCCACTAACAAGAGCAGGGGTATATCACAGCCCGCAATTGGTGAATTTCACCTAACAATGTAACAGACAAATTAGTTGAATGTATTTCCCTATCTACTAGGTAGAGCTGGGGAATATCACAGCTAGTGTTGATCACGAATATTCAATTTTTTTATCGTGAATATAGGTACTTCAAAAATTCGCGAATATTTCAAATATAGTGATATATATTTGCAATTTCGAATATTCAATTTTTTTTTTTAATCAGTAAACATGATCCCTCCCTGCTTTTAGCTTGTGGGCCAATGAGAAGGCTGCATTATATTTGACTTTAGGAGTAGTGTTGTTTGCAAATTTTTGTAATACAAATGTTTTATTCAATTATAGCACTATATTAGCTAAATTGCTCTATATTCGATTTTTTTTCGAATATTCGCTATATTGCTATATATTCTTGTTTTGGAATATTCAAAAAAACTAAGTTATAGCAATATAGCGAATAATAAAAAAAAAAGAATATAGAGAGATTTTGCTAATATAGTGCTATAATCTTTTTTTTTAGTTGTAATTTTTTTCCAATCTGAACTTCAAATGAGAAAAAAATTACAACTATTAGACAAAGAAGATTATAGCACTATATTATCAAAATTGCTATATAGCTATATATTCTTGTTTTAGAATATTACGAATATTCAAAAAAACAAAGTTACAGCAATATAGCGAATATTCGAAAAAAACGAATATAGAGCAATTTAGCTAATATAGTGCTATAATCTTCTTTGTCTAATAGTTGTAAGTTGAAAAATTTGCAATAAAAAATTAGCATTACGAAAATTCGAATTACAAAAATTTGCATATTACACAATCATTACCTTGCCGATTTTTCGAGTAAAAAAATCGTTGAATATAGCAAATATTAGAATTTGTGAATATTTAACGAATATTCTACAAAATATTCACGAAATATCGCAAATTCGATTATGACCCCTGCCGCTCATCACTACTACACTGTCCACTCTCATGTTTCAGTCTACACTCGTTCGGTGCTTGCAAGGCTACTTAGGTCACATTATATTCTGCTATGTACACATCTTCCCATATTCAGTCACTTTGTTGAAGGGGTGCTCCACATGCTAGACGGCATCTCGTGTGCTGGTACGGCGGTTCTTGGCACATCGGTGGTCCGTGATTCTGGTGAAAGGCACAAACTGATGTTGGGTATTCATCTTCTGCATTAATCATGTTGTGTTTTAGTAGGATGTCTCAAGATTCATTGATGGGCGATACACCATTATCCTGTGGGAGCATAGTGTCACATTCCGCAAGAGACTCCACACCATCATTAAGGTAATGGACTGTGCCCAAGTTCATGGCAGAGTTATCCAAAAGAGGCATTCCATTTCAAGCTTCTGCAATGAAGGCGGAACTGTTCTGTCTTCTGTCTTCAGTTCCGGAAGTCCAAAATCCGCAGGTGGTGTCCAAGGTCACTATTCAGACCTCACTTATGCAACTGCACATGGCCATGAACTCCATGGCATCATTAATGTTGAACTTTCAGCCCAGGCTAGAGTCGGTCGAGGCAGACGATATAGCTGCCCGTTTTGTGTGCCAAAGTCCGGCAGGTTCTTCTAGCCTCCAGGCTAGCGTTGCTGGTGGGTCAGGTTCTGTACGCGTTATCGCACTTCGTTCCAGCCAACATAGTACGTAGGTAGGCGTACTCATCCTGAGCCGACCCGAATACAAATATAGAATATGGAGAAAAAAAGGCAAGATGGAAAAGAAAATATAGAGAAGCGGTGGGCAAAACCTCATTGGACAGCCATATACCTCCGCAGAACTGTGATAACAGTCTCCGGATACCAGGCTATACGGATACCTAACCTCCAACCTCAGTATGTAACATAGGCCTAATATAGACAATGTGGCATAATAGTGTAACCATGGACACAATATACGAGGGACGTACCTGAAGACATGGTCTGACCCAGAAAGAGGTAAAGAAGCCCCAAGTGCAAGACCTCGACATGCGTTTCACCTCAACGGCTTTGTCAGGAGGTGAAATAAAGTTGGTATATTTTTTGATAATTGGTCCCACTTTTTTTTTTTTTTTGCTAGTACCCTTTTCAAACAGCTGATCTAAGGGTTCCACAGAGTTCGACCCTGCATATCAGATATTGATGACTAGAGATGAGCGAATCGAAGCTGACGAAGTACAAACCGGATTCCCAAAAAGTTGGGACACTATACAAATTGTGAATAAAAACTGAATGCAATGATGTGGAGGTGCCAACTTCTAATATTTTATTCAGAATAGAACATAAATCACGGAACAAAAGTTTAAACTGAGAAAATGTACCATTTTAAAGGGAAAAATATGTTGAATCAGAATTTCATGGTGTTAACAAATCCCAAAAATTTTGGGACAAGGCCATTTTCACCACTGTGTGGCATCTCCCCTTCTTCTTACAACACTCAACAGACGTCTGGGGACCGAGGAGACCGGTTTCTCAAGTTTAGAAATAGGAATGCTCTCTCATTTTTGTCTAATACAGGCCTCTAACTGTTCAATCGTCTTGGGCCTTCTTTGTTGCACCTTCCTCTTTATGATGCGCCAAATGTTCTCTATAGGTGAGAGATCTGGACTGCAGACTGGCCATTCCAGTACCCGGATCCTTCTCCTACGCAGCCATGATGTTGTGATTAATGCAGAATGTGGTCTGGCATTACCAGGTTTGGGCTCTACTTGTAGCCGGAACCCAGGCAGGTCCATTAGTCCCAGAGCCATCTCCCTGTGACCCTCTGGTCTGGAGCTATAAACCCTAAAGGGTTTTGTGGGTCATTCACCGTCAGCCCAGAAGAGGGGGAGTTGACCCCTCCCTGAGGCAGGGAGGGGATGGGCCGGCTACAGGTTAAAAGCCTGGTGCCAGCAAGTAGGCGCGGTCTTTCTCTGAAGAGGGGTCACATCCTACACATGTGTTTAGAGGGACCCAGGAAATAGCAGGAGATCACAGCCCCTCGTGTGGACTCCAGCTCAGGACATCACAAGGAACTTTCATCATACTTGGTAACTTACTTTTACACTGCTTAACCCAGTTGTACCCATATAATCTGTATCTGTAATCTCAGACCACTGTATATATTGTCTGTGTATATTGTGTCATATCTAGTGTGCTCTTACAGCGATTAAATCTATAATTTAATCTTGTGCTATCTTGTATCTCGATCACGAATCCCCACGTCCTTGTTTTGGCCTAGTTATAAGCTACCGCGGGTTGGTTTCTGACCCTATATAATCCCGTTAGCGGACCGGGCTTATATCAAACGAGAAACTGGTGGCAGTTACCCGGGCTGAGTGTGGGCTGTTTTCACTGTGGCAGTGAAAAGGCTCTCCCAGCTTGTTGCCTCTCTGTGCCTGCGTGGACAGGAGGTGTGTGTGTAAACTATACCAGCCTGACCTTACGTGCTCCTCTGGAGGGCGTAACTTCACGTTTTGGTAAACACTGTGATCATACCAGGTCTCGTGAGCTCGACGTGGTTGACGTCAGCGGGCACGAGGGGTGGTATTCATCACAGTCACCAATATCAAATTCTTGAATAACCCCTTTAAGCCAACCAATATGTGGAGCAAAGTTTGACCAGACCGTCTAAAGCAGGATTTCTCAACTCCAGTTCTCGGGACCCAGCTACCGGTCAGGATTTGAGAATATGCCACAGAATGAATACCTGTGGTAAGTCCTGATGCATGGACACCAATTATATCACCTGCTCAATACTAAGGAAATCCTGAAAACATGACTGTAGGTGGGTCGCGAGGACTGGAGTTGAGAAATCCTGGTCTAAAGGTTTGCCACATTTATCATCCAGTATAGGTCAGTGTGATGAATCTGGTGAACTCTTAGTCTTTCTAGACCAGGCATCCTCAAACTGCGGCCCTCCAGCTGTTGTACAACTACAACTCCCACAATGCACTGCTGTAGGCTGATACCTGTAAGCTGTTCGGGCATGCTGGGAGTTATAGTTTTACAACAGCTGGAGGGCCGCAGCTTGAGGATGCCTGTTCTAGACAAAGGGGGTAATGTTTGAAAGGCTATGTGCCATTAAAGTGGAGTGTTTTGTTTGCCAGTGGAGCAAGATTGCAACAATTGTGTGCATTGTCTGCAGGATATTTATGTGGTTTGCACTATTTCCTAGGATTTTGGGGCAGCTAGATATTTTGTGGGATTAGTTTCACTTTTATGCAGATTTCTAACTTACAGTAACTTTTTGAGATATTGCTCAAAAAGTCAGAGGCTACGATGGTCCCTGGTGGAGTAGAAAGTGATGGAATCATTATAATACTTTATTTTTTACTCACTGTTTTCCAAATGCTATAATGTTTTATTTTTCAATTCACATAGTTGTATAGGGGCTTGTTTTTTTGCGTAACGGTTAGGGGAGGAAGAGACCGCAAGGCAGGATTCAAATACAGTACAGCAAGCAAGGAGGCTGAAGCATACACCAGCTTTATTAAAGAACAAAATGTAACTGCTGGAAAATCAGATTACCAGTAGAGTACCACCGCACCAGAGGCACAATGGATTAATGACAGAAATGGTATAAACGGTTTACATAAATCGTCAAGAATGGTAACAGAATTTTGCATAGAAACAGAATGAGATAAAACAGCAAACACACAGCTTACAAGCTACTCTCCACTAATAGTTTCCTATCTACACCTGCTACCCAGGGTACGCTTCTACAGCACACTGACTAAATTCCCTTACTCTATGACCATATTGCAGATTAGCACCGGTGCCCCTCACAGTTCTGCAGATTTTCCTTTGTCCGGTACGTGACGGAAAGTGCAATCTGGCTCCAGATCCGGTCGCTTGCTTGTCCCAGCGTGGTCTTTCTTTCTTTCTGGTTGGATTGCAGCAGGTGAAGGCATCCACCTATGTAGTTCAGCTCTGACAGAAGGAATCCAGCTTGTCACTGGTCTCTTAATGGTACGATCTCACTCTTCTGGAACACACTTTTCAGTCTCTGGTATTCTGTTCCACAGTTAACAGGAAGAAATCACTTTTTATAGTCTCTTTCTGTTATATCTCCCAGCAGGCAGACTCTCTCCCTGTCCAGACAGATGTGGCAACCCCAGCACAGCCCAGGAGAAACTTTATTGTCTTCCTTCAGCTTGTCCTTTTCCTTATTCCAAGACACAGCAGCCTGTTGTGGCTGGAGGAGGACATCACAACCTGTGTGCAGCGTTATCACCAGAAATGTCAGTGCAATGTAACTTCGTGAATATAAGGCTGACTCTTACATTCTAATGGCAACATTTAATATTACATATGATGTGGGGCAGAGAAAAATGTAAAAAATCTAAAAAGTGGGGCAGAAAAAAATGCAATTCCATGATTGTTTTATTTGCTTAGTTCTTGCGGCTTTAAATATGACATGTTATCTTTAATCTGTGGGTAAGTATGATCACATCAATTCCAACATTTATATAGTTTTTCAATACTGTTTCAATACTTGTAATAAAAATTAAAAAATGTATTAAAAACATTTTGCATCACCATATTCTGACCTCCATAAACTTTTGATTTTCCATATACAAAACTGTGTAAGGGCACATTTTTTATGATAAATCTAAAAGTTTTATCATGATCATTTTGGTGTGTGTGTATCAGTTTTTCTTATCACTTTTTATTCAATATTTTTGGAATGCAAATGCAAAAAAAGTTTTTAATTTTTTTTATTTATGCTGTTCGCTATACAGGATTATATTTTAATAGTTTAGGTGTTTTTAGAGAAGATAACATCAGTTAGGTTTTTTTTTATTGTTTATTATGTAAAATGGGGAAAGGTGCCTGATCAAAATGTAAAACTTACTTTTCATTTGTTTTATTTTTAAAAGTAAAAAAAATATTAGCTGTTATGGTCTGTTTTTAGAGTAAATCTAATATGGTGCAAATTGAGCCAAATTTATCAACTGGGATGCTACTTTATAAAAACAGCCCTACCATAAAATAGACACTTTCAACAAAATGCACCTCTTGTTAATTTTATGTACTTTCATGCAACATGTCATACATTATAAAGCAGACACCTGGGGCTAATGTCTGTGATTTACGATAAACAGGGCCAGCTCCAAGTTCATGTGGGCCCTTGGGCAATAAATCTCAATGGGACCCCCACACAGTATAATGACCCCACAGTGGCCCTTCATTCAGAATAACGACCCCCAGTCGCCTCCCATTCAGAATAATGACCCCCAGTGGCCCCTACACTGGGGGTTATACTCTATAGAGAGGGCACTGGGGGTCATTATACTGTGTAAGGGACCCTCACTAGCTAGAACTGACTGGGCCCCACAGCAAATTTTTGTACTATCCCCCATCCCCCCCTAGTGGGTTCACATCACATTCTTCTATCCGTTTGTATACAAATGTGCAGCACACAACGCTATCCTGCAAAGTCCAGTAAAAAAATACATACGTTAACATATGTTTTTTTTTTTTATATGAGACTGTATGGTGAACGGTCACCACTCTATAGAATCAGTCTGAGGCATCTGTTAATGTATACGTTTTTGGTATACAATAAACGGATGGCAAAAATGTGACGTGAACCCAGCCTTAGTGTCAGAATAAGCACTAGTAGCGGGGGCCGCCATGTACTGACAGAGCACAGCCTGGTCCTGGTGGTCAGCAATCTGCAACTTTTCCCCTCTCATGCCAGGTCTAAAAAAGGTGGCATGGGCAGGGAAGGGGATACAGTTATGGCCATACAGTGACCAGATAAAACCAAACATACAGTAACTGGATAACACCACAATACAGTAACTGGATAATACCACCATGCAGTGACTGGATAGCACTGCCATACAGTGACCAGATAAAAGGGTATGAGAGGGCACAGTACAGGGAATGACTATGGGCGCTGTACAGGGTATGGTAACAATGCAGGGTATGAGGGCACAGTAAAGGGTGGGGGGCACAATCACATGACCCAGTGACGCTAGAAGGTCCCTTTGATGCATGCAGTTTAGACACCAGCATAATGAGAGGCAGAGAAGTGATACAGGGGCCCTGGATGGACAGGAGGGGTGGACACAGCAAGTAGGTGGAAGAGGTTCTGAGGGGGATTCATACAAGAAGTAGTGGCAGTAGGCCTGTGCAGGGCAGCAATAGGAGATAGGAGGGTGGAACAGGAGCTCTGGATACATGAGGGAGGAAAGGAGACAGCAGGGGGTCCATGAGGATGCGATAGGGCAGGATATAGGGGGGGGCAGGTGTCATGAAGGCAAACTGCTTAATGAAGCAGTAAAACAACTAAATACTGTAGCATGAAGCTGCTGGTCTACTACAGCATCCAGCACTAGCTCCAAGAGTTCCCTGACACCCTCCCTCTCCTGTCCCACAGAGAAGAGACAGTCACAGTGCAGACTCACTCACAGACTGTCTTCACACTTCTGCTCTAGCACTGGGATCTCTCTCCTCCTCAGGCAGCACGTCCTGTGTAGAGGGGGCATGTCTGAAGCTGGTAAAGTAAGGTGCTGCTCTGCTGGAGTGAAGAGGGGGCATGTCTAAAGCTGGTAAGGTAAGGTGCTGCTCTGCTGGAGTGAAGAGGGGGCGTGTCTGAAGCTGGTAAGGTAAGGTGCTGCTCTGCTGGAGTGAAGAGGGGGCGTGTCTGAAGCTGGTAAGGTAAGGTGCTGCTCTGCTGGAGTGAAGAGGGGGCGTGTCTGAAGCAGGTAAGGTAAGGTGCTGCTCTGCTGGAGTGAAGAGGGGGGGTGTCTGAAGCTGGTAAGGTAAGGTGCTGCTCTGCTGGAGTGAAGAGGGGGCGTGTCTGAAGCTGGTAAGGTAAGGTGCTGATCTACTGGAGTGAAGAGGGGGCATGTCTGAAGCTGGTAAAGTAAGGTGCTGCTCTGCTGGAGTGAAGAGGGGGCGTGTCTGAAGCTGGTAAGGTAAGGTGCTGCTCTGCTGGAGTGAAGAGGGGGCGTGTCTGAAGCTGGTAAGGTAAGGTGCTGCTCTGCTGGAGTGTAGAGGGGGCGTGTCTGAAGCTGGTAAGGTAAGGTGCTGCTCTGCTGGAGTGAAGAGGGGGCGTGTCTGAAGCTGGTAAGGTAAGGTGCTGCTCTGCTGGAGTGAAGAGGGGGCGTGTCTGAAGCTGGTAAGGTAAGGTGCTGATCTACTGGAGTGAAGATGGGGCGTGTCTGAAGCTGGTAAGGTAAGGTGCTGCTCTGCTGGAGTGAAGAGGGGGCGTGTCTGAAGCTGGTAAGGTAAGGTGCTGCTCTGCTGGAGTGAAGAGGGGGCATGTCTAAAGCTGGTAAGGTAAGGTGCTGCTCTGCTGGAGTGAAGAGGGGGCGTCTCTGAAGCTGGTAAGGTAAGGTGAGGCTCTGCTGGAGTGAAGAGGGGAAGTCTCTGAAACTCCACAGCACAGAAGAAGCTTGTAAGGGGGACAGCGGCAGCTGGACTCTGCATGCTGCTAAAAAAGGCTTTCATGTGACTAAGCCATTATCTGTATTGATGGAAGCGCTCATAGCAGTGCAGTGGCACCCCCCCAGGAGCAGTGGGCCCCGGAACTTGCTTGGGTATGCCGAGTGCTGACGCCGGCCCTAGCGATAACGCAGATCGCAGACATTCAACCCCTCAAATGCCATTAAGAAATGTGAACATAGCATCTTTGAGGGCAAAACCCAGAAGCACTGTACTTCCAGCCCTGTAATGGTGCCCCCACTGGGGAGCCGCTCATTCATTGTAAAAAGGCTTGAGCCTGTTGGAGACTATCCGGCCTTTCACAGGTATATCACAATTTAGGCCTGCAGTTGGCAGCACTACATTGGAGTATGCAAAATTTTAGATTTAGCAGTGGATTTACTCCATTGTTAAATAGAAATGGCAATCTGACGGTTGCATGCCGTCTTAGGGGGCCTAAAAAAAGTGAAAAAAGCTTTTAAAAATATAAAAAAATTAAGTCATAAATGTTTCTCAAAAAAATTAGCTCCCATATAACTTTGTAACCACAACAAAAGTTAGAGGTCCGAATATGATGATGAAAAGAAAAAATACATTTTGTACTAAAGCAGAAAATAAACAGTATTAGGGCTTGTTCACACAAACATATTTTGCGTTTCGTATACGGGCCGTTTTCTGCGTTCCGCATATGGTCTGTATATGGAATCATTCATTTCAATAGGTCTGCAAAAGATGCGGACAGCATTCTGTGTGCTGTCCGCAGTCATTGCTCCGTTCCGTGGCCCCGCAAAAATTCAGAATTCTGTCCTATCCTTGTCCGTTTTGCGGACAAGAATAGGCATTTCTATAATGGGCCTCCTTTTCCGTTTCGCAAATTGCAGAAGGCACAAGGGCGGCATCCGTTTTTTGTGGATCCGCAATTTGCGAACCACAAAAAACGGCACGGTCCTGTGAACGAGCCCTTAACGTGGTATAGTTGTAATTGTACTCACCCAAGGAATGAAAAATGTGGTGGAATTAAGTTTTTTTCCACCCCATTTAGATTTTTTTTTCAGCTTGATACTACATTGTATGTAACATAATATAGTGCTATTAGAAAGTAGATCTTGTCCCACAAAAAAAAAAAAAAAGCCCTCATACCGTATGTCATGTAAATGGGAAATAAAAAAGTTATGGCTCTGGGTAGGCAGAGAGCAAAAAGCAATAATGGTATTTTCAAGGTTCTGAAGGGGTTAATCAAGAAATCTTATTATCATTGGTTTTTTATTGAATGGTAAAGATACCTTACTTCATATATTTTTCTCCCACTTGGAATATATATTACTAGGACTGAAATAGCTACAATGCGCGCTTTGTCATACTGATAATGTAGCATATTCTCCAGATTATGCTTTTTAAAAGATTGACCATGATAGTCTTCTAGTCATAAATATTAATGTCTTTATTTATTACCAATATTATACGTTTAATGCTTTTTTTTTAAATTGATTTTGCTACTTACGCCAGCGTGTGTCCTGATATGAGTGCTTGTGTGTGGTCTATATGATAGAAGAGTTCATTTAAATGTATACTTATAAAATGGAAAGAGTGAATGTGCATTATCAGGAGTAGATGGGTGTGTTTTATACAAGATTTTTTTTTTTATGTTATTCCAGAAGTCATGGACATGTGTTACTGTAAGTACAATTTTAATAAGCTTCATGTTATGAAATCATGAAGTAGGATCATGTGGCATTTAAAAGGGTCATCCCATGAGATGTATTACAATACGATGAATAGAGCATTTAAAATAAGCTATTATTGCAATATACATGCAATAAAAATATTGTTATTATATATGTACATTTTGTTCGTTGGTAGCATCCCCTGTTGTTTCTCCTTCTGGTCCACCTACGTCTACATTCAGTGGTGGACTAACATGCTTAGCAGCTTCCTTTTATCCTTTCCACTCCTCTCAGTGATCTCATAAAGAAGTAGTGGATGAAATGACACAGACCTCTTTCATTCATTCTTTTTCTAAATTCAACATGAAGTCACTATATACCTGTTTATACTGTGTATATATACTGTGTAACTCAACACACAGCCATTAAATTCTAAACCTCTGGCTACAAAAGTGAGTACACCCCTAAATGAAAATGGACACATTTTTTAATTTTCCCTCCACAGTGTCATGTGACTCGTTACAAGGTCTCAGGTGTGAATGGGGAGCAGTTGGGTTAAATTTGGTATTATACTCATACTGGTCATATTGGTCACTGGAAGTTCAACATGGCACCTCATGGCAAAGAACTCTCTGAGGATCTGAAAAAAAGAATAGTTGCTCTGCATAAAGATGGCCGAGGCTATAAGCCAGCACCCTCAAACTGAGCTGCAGCACGGTGGCCAAGACCATACAGCGGTGTAATAAGAAAGGTTCCACCAGAACAGGCCTCGCCATGGTCGACCAGAGAAGCTGAGTGCACGTGTTCAGCATCATATCCAGAGGTTTTATGAGTGCTGCCAGCATTGATGCAGAGGTTAAAGGGGTGGGGGTCATCCTATCAGTGCCCAGACCATACATACGCTGCACACTGCCTCAAATTGGTCTGTATGGCTGTCGTCCCAGAAGGAAGCCTCTTCTGAAGATGTTGCACAAGAAAGCCTACAAACAGTTTGCTGAAGACAATCAGACTAAGGGCATGGATTACTGGAACCATGTAATGTGCTCTGATGAGACCAAGATAAACTTATTTGGTTCAGATTGAGTCAAGCATGTGTGGCGGCAACCAGATGAGGAGTACAAAGACAAGTGTGTCTTGCCTACAGTCAAGCATGGTGGTGGGAGTGTCATGGTTTGGGGCTGCATTTATTGAGGGAACCATGAATGCATGTACTGTGACATACTGAAACAGAGCATGATTCCCTCCCTTCAGAAACTAGGCCACAGGGCAGTATTCCAACATGATAACAACCCCAAACATATCTCCAAGATGATCGCTGCCTTGCTAAAGAAACTGAGGGTAAAGGTGCTGGACTGGCCAAGCGTGTCTCCAGACCTAAACCATTGTGAGGAGGTGGATTTGCGCAAGGTCTCTAACATCCACCAGCTCTGTGATATTGTCATGGAGTGGAAGAGGATTCCAGGGGCAACCTGTAAAGCTCTAGTGAACTCCATGCCCAAGAGCATTAAGGTAGTTCTGGAAAATAATGGTGGCCACATAAAATATTGACACTTTGGGCACAATTTGTAAATTTTCACATATGGGTGTAATAACTTTTATTGCCAGCAGTTTAGACATTAATGGCTGTGTGTCGAGTAATTTTGAAGGTACATCAAATTTACACTGTTATACAAGCTGTACACTGACTACATTGTATTAAAGCGTCATATCTTCAGTGTTGCCCAATGAAAAGATATAATAAAATATTTACAAAAATGTGAGGGGTGTACTCACTTTTGTGAGATACTGTATATAATAAATATACTCCTCAACATTGAAAATGCAACACCAACATGCCATAAGGTTACACAAATCAAGGAAGTAGCAGTTTTTTCTAAGATTTGCAGGTGATCACATTTTTAAGCACCTGTGGCATGTAGAAGGGGCACAAAAGTCAGATTCAATGCAATGTTTTTAGCCACATAAAAGCTTAAAAATCAGATCAAAACATGTGGGATGATTGTGTGATGAATCTTCTTTGTTGATGTGCCAGTTATCACCACTTGTCGCAAACTGAGAGGGAAAGGGACAAAATACCTGAACTGAGAGTCTTTGGTTTAATACTCCTGCAGATCACTATGGGCCTAGACCTAGATGTCATCACTGTTCAACACAGCACTGTTGTGTGCCCCAGTGGTTGGGAGAACAACGCCAAACTGAAATATCAACAATAGGTGCAAAAAGGCAAACCTCAGACAAATTGCCTGATTTGAAGAATGGCGCATAGTGATCCTTTCTGTAATGCAAGTGAAAAATCCCAAGCCTATGTTGGCAAAAAGTGTCTACACAAACAATCAGAAGGCATTTGCATGATATTGGGCTACAGGCCAGATGTCCATCTATAGGTGTTCCATTGACCTCATGCCACTGCCCTCAAAGGCTATCATAAACAAAAAGGGGGGGAGGGGTCAGCACATCCCAATGCGTAGGTGCACGTTGCTGTGGCTGCAAATATATATCTGACAAACACATAATGCAACAGCACTCTACAAACCAAATAGAGTACAAAAGCATATTATATTGCAAATGCTATGCTATGCTAATAACTTAGAGATGCTTAGCAAATACATTTGAGCCCGTCTGCCGCACGCCAAGGCAATCTCTATAAGACGGGTCCTAACACTAAAACTCACCTGTTGGGTGCCATGACAGCGACCATGAAATTCAGGTAGTGCAGGTCCCACATGCATACTGGGCCCCTTTTGGTTTATATCTGTGTGGTGCCAAATGGCCTTCATTGAATCCAGGGACTACAAATACCAGCATGCATGCTGAGCAAACTATGTACTCATGCTCATTAAAATCATCCTGTGAGGCAGAAGAGGGGCTACAGGAGTGCACGACCATAGGAGTGAGCCACAACCCCTATATAATACTACTACTATCAAAAAGTGGGGGAGGGGTCAGCAAATCCCAATGCGTAGGTGCACGTTGCCTCAAAGGCTATCATGGTGCACAGCAAGACAGCATTAGAGGTTGGAATAGAGGACCATCCTCTTCAGCCAACTTTTGTCTTGGATGCAGTGATAACCAGAGGTTGGTCTGGAGATCCTGTGGGCTATGCCATGAAGAGGTCTTCACAAGGAAATATTACACCAGTCCTACTCCTATTCCCTCTGGTTTTCATTTCAGGTACTCTAACAGCTCAGCATTACATAGATTTGGTCATGGAACCAGTGATATGATCATTTCTCAAAAGTGTCCAAGGAGCCGTTTTTTCAACAGGACAACACCAGACTGCAAGACTGCATGTTGCTTGTGCTACTATGACAACCTACGTGGCTTAAACATGCTAGCTTGGCCCCCAGCATCTCTGGACTCCCATCAAGCACATCTGGGATGTCATAGGTCGGTAACTGCAAAAGGGAGAAGCTGATCTTGATGATTTTCATGCCCAAATGCAAAAAGCATAGCAGATCATTCCTCACAAATATAAATAACCTCATTGGTAACATGACAAGGGGTTTAATTGCCTGTATTTCTGCATGTGGTCCTCCGTTGATGGTGTTAACAAACAGCCTGTTTAAAAGCACACTGTACTGTCGCATTTGTTATGCTTTTAAAATAAAATAAAAATTACAAAAATATCCCATTATGTGGGGCACATAAAGTTTAAACACACATAATGTTATGGGGAAAAAACAACAGTTTGTTGGGACAAAGCATCCAAAAATGATCCTGTAAAGTTTTTTCATTTGCTAGTTTATTAGAGCGAGGCATGTATACCTGAGTTAGTCTGTCAATGATTGTCAAAAGATATGTAATTATCTTATAATAACAGCGTTTATTAATGTCCCCTGTCTCTTTCCACTAGTCCCTTAAAAGACCATTGCTAGGGCTTGTCTGTCTTCCCTTTAGTATAAACAGAAGACGAAGGGGCGGTCCTTCACACTGCATGCCTGCATTAGGCTTCAGAGTGAGGAGGCGTGTCTCTCAGTAATACAATCTGATTGGCTGGCAGGAAGCTGCTGGATATAGTAAGTGTGTATATCAAATGAAGGAAGGCAGTTTTGGCCTCAGAAAACTGGCAGAGGAGCCCTTTTGAGAAGATTATCATATTAGAGGGGTTAAAACAGCCGTAACTAACGGAAAAACTAAAGAAAAACAGTGGTATGTGAAGAAACTAAAGATTGCCGTATGCATAATGCTGCTGCAGCAGTAACATATGCTAAAATTGTTTTATTTTTTTTTTAATGAAAACATGACAGTTACACTTTAACAAGAGCAGATGATTGCCCTTGTTTATACAAACATAGTAGGGTCAGAAGAGGCAGTATCTTGTGCTGAACAAGCATGCCTTAACTGAAATCAATGTCTGCCCTTGTTTATACACACACACACACATTTTAACTCTCTCAGTACTGGGTCACTTTTCACCTTAAATCCCAGGCCGATTTTTGCAAATTTGTCATGTGTCACTTTACTTATCAAAGCCATTCTGAGATAGTTTTCTCGTGACACATTGTATTTCATGACAGTGGTAAATTTGAGTCAATATATTTAACATTTATTTATAAAATAATCAAAAATTTACCAAAAATTATGAAAAATTCACAATTTTCTAAATTTTCATTTCTCTACTTTTAAGACAAATAATAATACATCATAAAATAGTTATCAATCAACATTCCCCATATGTATGCTTTATGTTGGCATAATTTTGTAAATGTCATTAAATTTTTTTAGGACGTTAGAAGGCAAAATTTCTAAAACCATTTTTTTAATCACCAATTCAGTTATATAGTGGTTTTGAGAGGTTTGCCCAATGGAAAGCACCCATAAATGACCCAATTTTAGAAACAACACCCCTCAAATTATTCAAAAATTATGTTGCAAACTTTGTTAACCCTTGAGGTGTTTCAGAAGAATTAAAGGAAAATGCAGGTGAAATTTGCAAATTTCAATTTTTTGGTAGATTTTTTATGTTAATACATTTTTTCTTGTAACACAGCAAGGGTTAACAGCAAAATAAACCTTAATATATATTACTCTAATTCTGCGGGCTACAGAAATACCCCATATATGGCAGTAAACTGCTCTATGGGCATGTGGCAGTGATCAGAAGGAAAGGAGCAGCATATGGATTTTGGAGGCAGATTTCACTAGAATGGTTTTTAGGCACCATTTTGAATTTGAAGAGACCCATACAGTGGAAACCCTCAAAAAATGACCCCTTTTTGGAAACTACACCCCTTAAAGAATATATTAAGAGGGGACTGAGCACTTTGAACCCCTAAGCGTTTTATGAAATTTGGAAACACTTTTTGTTTCTTCCAATAAAATGTTGCATTAGCCCCAAATTTTTTATTTTCACAACAGGAGAAAAAGCATGCCATAGTTTGTTACCTATTTTCTCCTGAATATGGCAACACCCCATATGTGGTGGTAAACTGCTGTGGGGGCACATGGCAGGACTCAGAACAGGAGGGCCATATGGCATTTGCAGTGCAGATTTTGATGGATAGGTTTATGGGTGCCATTGTTTTTTATTCTTTAAGGGATTGTCTTTTATTCTAATGCGGCCTCATTTTTTGCAGGATGAGGTGACTGTTTGATTGGTACCATTTTGGGGTATATAAGACTTTTTGATCACTTGGCATTACACTTTTTGTGAGGCAAGGTAAAAAAAATTGCTGTTTTGGCATATTATATATATATTTTTTTTATAGCATTCACCTGAGGGGGCATATAATGCGATATTTTTATAGAGCAGGATGTTATGGATGTGGCGATTCCTAATATAGCTATCATTTTTATTTTTGCTAAGCTTTACACAGCGAAATCATTTTTGAACAAAATAAAATCCTTTTTTTGTATTGCCATTTTCTGAGAGCCCTATATTTAAATTTTTGAGGCGATTTTCTTAGGTAGGGGCTCATTTTTTGCAGGATGACGGTTTCATTGGGACCATTTTGGGGTACATAAGACTTTTTGATCACTTGGTATTACACTTTTTGTGAGGCAAGGTGACCAGAAAATAGCTTTGTTTACACAGTTTTTTTTCCCCTTTTTATGGCGTTCACCTGATGGGGTGGATCATATGATATTTTCATAGAGCCGGTCGATACGGACACAGCGATACCTAATATGTCTACTTTTCTTTTGTCCCTATTTTTTTACAATGTTTTTTTACTTTATTTTGGGAAAAGGACGCGTTTTTTATTTTTTACTTAAAACTATATTTTTTGTGTAAAACTACATTTTTTCAACTTCTTTATTCACTTTTTTTTGTCCCAATCTGATCCCCTTTACAATGCACACAATACTTCTGTATTGTAATGCATTGGCTGTAAGTGTATTACTCACTGTAATATACTTAGGCCTCTTTCAAATGAGCGTCACGAATTAGGTCTGGATATGTTCAGGGTGCGTTCAGTGATAATCGCACGATTTTGCTTGCATCTAGTGTCCATTTTGTATGCGAGTGCATTGCTTTATTGTGTTTTTCGTGTGCGGATGACATGCGGATTGCATGCGTTTTTAACGCGCGTGAAAAAAAAAGATCCATTCTCTAGATTTACACATATAAATACCCCCAGCAGGCATTGTTTTTTTTGGACAGCTCCATTTGATTGGGGAGTTTTTGCCGTTTTGGTTGCTGTGTGTGTTTGGTTATTGGATTTCACTTTGCAGGATGTCCACTTTCACCGTGTCATCCACTGACCATGTTTTTTTTTGCACTGGCTGGTCTTATGCTGTTTTGGAGAGCAGCCAGAAATGATAGAGGAGGAACCGCGGAGGAAGCGGATGTGGGTGCATCCTATTATTTCGCAGCGGGCCAGCAAAGGTCAATGTGTTGTTTTGTACTCTTACCACCATCACATCATCTAATAACAATGATATGTCATCAGGAATATCCAGCTACTCCTCTCTCTGCATCTTGCAGACTTTTCTCAGACATGAAGACTGCATAGGATGATTTGGATGAAATAAAGCCAGCAAAAGGTGAGGATGGTCATCAGACCTGGTTCCCCTAAGGCCAATTTCACATAAGCGAGTATTCTGCTCGGGTGCAATGCGTAATGCAAATGCATTGCTCCCGCACTGAATCCGGACCCATTCATTTCAATGGGTCTGTGTACCTGAGTGTTGTTTTTCACGCATCACTTGTGCATGAAAATCGCAGCATGTTCTATATTCTACGTTTTTCACGCAACGCTGGCCCCATAAAAATTAATGGGGCTGCGTGAAAATCGCATCTTGCTTGCTTGCGGATGCAATTTGTTTTTCACGGATGGTTGCTAAGAGATGTTGTTTGTAATCCTTCAGTTTTTTATCAAGCGCGTGAAAAACACATCAATGTGTCTTTCACTTGCGCGATAAAAACTGAACAACTGAACACAATCGCAGGCAAAAGTGAATGAAGTTGCTGGAGAAATCGTACATTTTTAACTGAACGCATCTGGAACGCATCCGAAACTAATCCGTCATGCTCGTGTGAAAGGGGTCTGCACAAAGGGGGTTGCATAAAAAAAGAATGATTTTCATATTCTACTACATACTACTTCCATAGTCAACTACAAGAAAAGGGAGGGACTGTTGTACCAGCAACTTGGCCAGGTGTACTTTCAGGTTCTCCACCATTGGATGAGTGCACACATATTGTTGTCTTTTTGCAATCACCTTGGTGATTGATTTCTGTTTAGATTATCAAAATTAGGGTTATTCACTTTAGAAAAAAGACGACTGAGGGGAGATCTAATTACTATGTATAAATATATCAGGGGTCAGTACAGAGATCTATCCCATTATCTATTTATCCCCAGGACTGTGACTGTGACGAGGGGACATCCTCTGCGTCTGGAGGAAAGAAGGTTTGTACACAAACATAGAAGAGGATTCTTTACGGTAAGAGCAGTGAGACTATGGAACTCTCTGCCTGAGGAGGTGGTGATGGTGACTACAATAAAGGAATTCAAGAGAGGCCTGGATGTATTTCTGGAGTGTAATAATATTACAGGCTATAGCTACTAGAGGGGGGTCGTTGATCCAGGGAGTTATTCTGATTGCCTGATTGGAGTCGGGAAGGAATTTTTTATTCCCCTAAAGTGGGGAAAATTGGCTTCTACCTCACCGTTTTTTTTTTTTTTTTTGCCTTCCTCTGGATCAACTTACAGGATAACCGGCCGAACTGGATGGACAAATGTCTTTTTTCGGCCTTATGTACTATGTTACTATGTTATGTACTTCGTAAACAAGTGACCAGGAGAAGGAGGAGTATCATCAGGAGCAATATATGACACTGAAGTCGATGGGAAGGAACAATAGCTTCCTTCTGCTGATGATGATGAGCCCTGAATGCTGGAGAGGAGATGCAGCCGTTGCTGCATCTGGCTGTAACACTAAATGGGTGGCACGGTTTTTCCACTCTACTTTATGGTGATGCTCCATGCGTTGATGGAGGGCCATCGTGCCAACATTAGCACCCTGGCCATTCCTCACCTTCTGCCCACATATACTGCATACCACCATGATAACGTCCCTCAGCGACTTAGTGAAGAATTGTCACACTGGCGACTATGGCATTTTCCCTCCACCACTGGGTGATTACTGCCTGCCGCTACCTTTATGAACCTGTGCACTGCTAGTGTGTTCCTCGTAGGTAGCCTCCCGAGTAGTAGATAGTATACCCCTCCCTCATTTGACTGAAGATCTCCCCCGCTGTCTTAAAATTACGATTCCACCCTGTTGTCTCACAGGCACGCTACCAACCTCGCTCCTGGCGATGATGCCCCCTCTTCACCCGGCCCCCACATGCGATCGAGTACATCATCATCTACATCTGTTAGGTTGTCACCCTCACCTGTCTCTTGCACACCTCTCTGACCTCTCGCTATATGTGCTCCCACCCGACTGTCATCATTGGTAGTTGCATGTCTAGAGGGGTCCGCAGCAGACCTCTCCCCCAAGTCTGGTCTGGGCTGTAACTTCTGATTGTCCTCACAAAGCTCATCCTTGCTGAAAAGCAGAGCAGAGCCAGTGGCATATATTACTTGGCTAGCAGGAGGAGCAGCAAGAGACAGGTTCAAGACAGGGCCCAGAGGCAGTTCCGAGGCTATGCCAACTAGGGCTGGTGTCAGAGGAATCCACAGATTCCTGTCTGTGTGTATTTGTTGTCACCTGAGATTATGATGTTGAAGAGTAGGGATGAGCGAACTCGAACTGTATAGTTCGGGTTCGTACCGAATTTTGGGGTGTCCGTGACACGGACCCGAACCCGGACATTTTCGTAAAAGTCCGGGTTCGGTCGTGTTCGTCGCTTTCTTGGCGCTTTTTGAAAGTCTGCAAAGCAGCCAATCAACAAGCGTCATACTACTTGCCCCAAGAGGCCGTCACAGCCATGCCTACTATTGGCATGGCTGTGATTGGCCAGAGCACCATGTGACCCAGCCTCTATTTAAGCTGGAGTCACATAGCGCCGCCCGTCACTCTGCTCTGATTAGCGTAGGGAGAGGTTGCGGCTGCGACAGTAGGGCGAGATTAGGCTGATTAACTCCTCCAAAGCACTTGATTAATTGATCAATCTGCACCTGTGGATCATTGAGCTGCTGATACTCAATTGCTCACTGTTTTTAGGCTGCCCAGACCGTTTGTCAGTCACTTTTTTCTGGGGTGATCGGCGGCCATTTTGTGTCTTGTGCGGTGCTGCGACCAAGTGCATCCAAGCTGTCACCAAGTGCATTTAACCCTCAATGGTGTGGTTGTTTTTTGGGTAAAGCCTACATCAGGGTGAAGCTGTCACACCAAGTGCATTTAACCAGCAATAGTCTGTTTATTTTTTGGCCATATACTACATCAGGGGCAAGCTGCGCCCGTCACCAAGTGCATTTAACCCTCAGTAGTGTGGTTGGTCAAGCTATCACACCAAGTGCATTTAACCAGCAATAGTCTGTTCATTTTTTGGCCATATACTAAATCAGGGGCAAGCTGCGCCCGTCACCAAGTGCATTTAACCAGCAATAGTCTGTTCATTTTTTGGCCATATACTACATCAGGGGCAAGCTGCGCCCGTCACCAAGTGCATTTAACCCTCAGTAGTGTGGTTGGTCAAGCTGTGACACCAAGTGCATTTAACCAGCAATAGTCTGTTCATTTTTTGGCCATATACTACATCAGGGGCAAGCTGCGCCCGTCACCAAGTGCATTTAACCCTCAGTAGTGTGGTTGGTCAAGCTGTCACACCAAGTGCATTTAACCAGCAATAGTGTGGTTATTTTTTGGCCATATCCCAGTCTAATTCTGTCACTAAATCCATACCGGTCACCCAGCGCCTAAATACTAGGCCTCAAATTTATATCCCGCTAAATCTGTCGTTACCGCTGTACTGTTGTGGCTGGGCAAGTTATTTAGTGTCCGTCAAAGCACATTTTTTGTTCAGGGTTGAAATATAATTCCCAATTTAGCAATTTCATAATTTAGTGGTTTCTGCTATATCAGAGCTATTTGAAATCTATCCCTAAAAGGGTATATAATATTCAAGGTGCACATAGGGTCATTCAGAATAACTTCACACACACGCTACTGTGCATTTCCAAGTCTAATTCTGTTAGTAAATCCATACCGGTCACCCAGCGCCTAAATACTAGGCCTCAAATTTATATCCCACTAAATCTCTCGTTACCGCTGTCCTGTTGTGGATGGGAAAGTTATTTAGTGTCCGTCAAAGCACATTTTTTGTTCTGGGTTGAAATACAATTCCCAATTTAGCAATTTCATAATTTAGTGGTTTCTGCTATATCAGAGCTATTTGAAATCTATCCCTAAAAGGGTATATAATATTCAAGGTGCACATAGGGTCATTCAGAATAACTTCACACACACGCTACTGTGCATTTCCAAGTCTAATTCTGTTAGTAAATCCATACCGGTCACCCAGCGCCTAAATACTAGGCCTCAAATTTATATCCCGCTAAATCTCTCGTTACCGCTGTCCTGTTGTGGATGGGAAAGTTATTTAGTGTCCGTCAAAGCACATTTTTTGTTCTGGGTTGAAATACAATTCCCAATTTAGCAATTTCATAATTTAGTGGTTTCTGCTATATCAGAGCTATTTGAAATCTATCCCTAAAAGGGTATATAATATTCAAGGTGCACATAGGGTCATTCAGAATAACTTCACACACACGCTACTGTGCATTTCCAAGTCTAATTCTGTTAGTAAATCCATACCGGTCACCCAGCGCCTAAATACTAGGCCTCAAATTTATATCCCGCTGAATTTGAATACAATACATTGGGCCAAATAATATTTTTGTTGTTGTGGTGAACCATAACAATGAGGAAAACATCTAGTAAGGGACGCGGACGTGGACATGGTCGTGGTGGTGTTAGTGGACCCTCTGGTGCTGGGAGAGGACGTGGCCGTTCTGCCACATCCACACGTCCTAGTGTACCAACTACCTCAGGTCCCAGTAGCCGCCAGAATTTACAGCGATATATGGTGGGGCCCAATGCCGTTCTAAGGATGGTAAGGCCTGAGCAGGTACAGGCATTAGTCAATTGGGTGGCCGACAGTGGATCCAGCACGTTCACATTATCTCCCACCCAGTCTTCTGCAGAAAGCGCACAGATGGCGCCTGAAAACCAACCCCATCAGTCTGTCACATCACCCCCATGCATACCAGGGAAACTGTCTCAGCCTCAAGTTATGCAGCAGTCTCTTATGCTGTTTGAAGACTCCGCTGGCAGGGTTTCCCAAGGGCATCCACCTAGCCCTTCCCCAGCGGTGGAAGACATAGACTGCACTGACGCACAACCACTTATGTTTCCTGATGATGAGGACATGGGAATACCACCTCAGCATGTCTCTGATGATGACGAAACACAGGTGCCAACTGCTGCGTCTTTCTGCAGTGTGCAGACTGAACAGGAGGTCAGGGATCAAGACTGGGTGGAAGACGATGCAGGGGACGATGAGGTCCTAGACCCCACATGGAATGAAGGTCGTGCCACTGACTTTCACAGTTCGGAGGAAGAGGCAGTGGTGAGACCGAGCCAACAGCGTAGCAAAAGAGGGAGCAGTGGGCAAAAGTAGAACACCCGCCGCCAAGAGACTCCGCCTGCTACTGACCGCCGCCATCTGGGACCGAGCACCCCAAAGGCAGCTTCAAGGAGTTCCCTGGCATGGCACTTCTTCAAACAATGTGCTGACGACAAGACCCGAGTGGTTTGCACGCTGTGCCATCAGAGCCTGAAGCGAGGCATTAACGTTCTGAACCTGAGCACAACCTGCATGACCAGGCACCTGCATGCAAAGCATGAACTGCAGTGGAGTAAACACCTTAAAACCAAGGAAGTCACTCAGGCTCCCCCTGCTACCTCTTCTGCTGCTGCCGCCTCGGCCTCTTCCTCTGCCTCTGGAGGAACGTTGGCACCTGCCGCCCAGCAAACAGGGGATGTACCACCAACACCACCACCACCTCCGTCACCAAGCGTCTCAACCATGTCACACGGCAGCGTTCAGCTCTCCATCTCACAAACATTTGAGAGAAAGCGTAAATTCCCACCTAGCCACCCTCGATCCCTGGCCCTGAATGCCAGCATTTCTAAACTACTGGCCTATGAAATGCTGTCATTTAGGCTGGTGGACACAGACAGCTTCAAACAGCTCATGTCGCTTGCTGTCCCACAGTATGTTGTTCCCAGCCGCCACTACTTCTCCAAGAGAGCCGTGCCTTCCCTGCACAACCAAGTATCCGATAAAATCAAGTGTGCACTGCACAACGCCATCTGTAGCAAGGTCCACCTAACCACAGATACGTGGACCAGTAAGCACGGCCAGGGACGCTATATCTCCCTAACTGCACACTGGGTAAATGTAGTGGCAGCTGGGCCCCAGGCGGAGAGCTGTTTAGCGCACGTCCTTCCGCCGCCAAGGATCGCAGGGCAACATTCTTTGCCTCCTGTTGCCACCTCCACCTTCTCGGCTTCCTCCTCCTCTTCTTCCACCTGCTCATCCAGTCAGTCACACACCTTCACCACCAACTTCAGCACAGCCCGGGGTAAACGTCAGCAGGCCATTCTGAAACTCATATGTTTGGGGGACAGGCCCCACACCGTACAGGAGTTGTGGCGGGGTATAGAACAACAGACCGACGAGTGGTTGCTGACGGTGAGCCTCAAGCCCGGCCTGGTGGTGTGTGCTCTGGGACTAGCCAATTTGACGCACATACCTTGCTTGGCGCATGTGCTGAATTTGGTGGTGCAGAAGTTCATTCACAACTACCCCGACATGTCAGAGCTGCTGCATAAAGTGCGGGCAGTCTGTTCGCGCTTCCGGCGTTCACATCCTGCTGCTGCTCGCCTGTCTGCGCTACAGCGTAACTTCGGCCTTCCCGCTCACCGCCTCATATGCGACGTGCCCACCAGGTGGAACTCCACCTTGCACATGCTGGACAGACTGTGCGAGCAGCAGCAGGCCATAGAGGAGTTTCAGCTGCAGCACGCACGGGTCAGTCGCACTACAGAACAGCACCACTTCACCACCAATGACTGGGTCTCCATGCGAGACCTGTGTGCCCTGTTGCGCTGTTTCGAGTACTCCACCAACATGGCCAGTGGCGATGACGCTGTTATCAGCGTTACAATACCACTTCTATGTCTCCTTGAGAAAACACTTAGGGCGATGATGGAAGAGGAGGTGGCCCAGGAGGAGGAGGAGGAGGAGGAAGAGGGGTCATTTTTAGCACTTTCAGGCCAGTCTCTTCGAAGTGACTCAGAGGGAGGTTTTTGGCAACAGCAGAGGCCAGGTACAAATGTGGCCAGACAGGGCCCACTACTGGAGGACGAGGAGGACGAGGATGAGGAGGAGGTGGAGGAGGATGAGGATGAAGCATGGTCACAGCGGGGTGGCACCCAACGCAGCTCGGGTCCATCACTGGTGCGTGGCTGGGGGGAAAGGCAGGACTATGACGATACGCCTCCCACAGAGGACAGCTTGTCCTTACCCCTGGGCAGCCTGGCACACATGAGCGACTACATGCTGCAGTGCCTGCGCAACGACAGCAGAGTTGCCCACATTTTAACCTGTGCGGACTACTGGGTTGCCACCCTGCTGGATCCACGCTACAAAGACAATGTGCCCACCTTACTTCCTGCACTGGAGCGTGATAGGAAGATGCGCGAGTACAAGCGCACGTTGGTAGACGCGCTACTGAGAGCATTCCCAAATGTCACAGGGGAACAAGTGGAAGCCCAAGGCCAAGGCAGAGGAGGAGCAAGAGGTCGCCAAGGCAGCTGTGTCACGGCCAGCTCCTCTGAGGGCAGGGTTAGCATGGCAGAGATGTGGAAAACTTTTGTCAACACGCCACAGCTAACTGCACCACCACCTGATACGCAACGTGTTAGCAGGAGGCAACATTTCACTAACATAGTGGAACAGTACGTGTGCACACCCCTCCACGTACTGACTGATGGTTCGGCCCCATTCAACTTCTGGGTCTCTAAATTGTCCACGTGGCCAGAGCTAGCCTTTTATGCCTTGGAGGTGCTGGCCTGCCCGGCGGCCAGCGTTTTGTCTGAACGTGTATTCAGCACGGCAGGGGGCGTCATTACAGACAAACGCAGCCGCCTGTCTACAGCCAATGTGGACAAGCTGACGTTTATAAAAATGAACCAGGCATGGATCCCACAGGACCTGTCCGTCCCTTGTCCAGATTAAACATTAACTACCTCCCCTTAACCATATATTATTGGACTCCAGGGCACTTCCTCATTCAATCCTATTTTTATTTTCATTTTACCATTATATTGCGAGGCTACCCAAAGTTGAATGAACCTCTCCTCTGTCTGGGTGCCGGGGCCTAAATATATGCCAATGGACTGTTCTAATGTTGGGTGATGTGAAGCCTGATTCTCTGCTATGACATGCAGACTAATTCTCTGCTGACATGAAGACAGATTCTCTGTTACGGGACCTCTCTCCTCTGCCTGGGTGCTGGGCCCAAATATATGCCAATGGACTGTTGCAGTGGTGGCTGACGTGAAGCCTGATTTTCTGCTATGACATGCAGACTGATTCTCTGCTGACATGAAGCCAGATCCTCTGTTACGGGACCTCTCTCCTCTGCCTGTGTGCTGGGCCTAAATATATGCCAATGGACTGTTGCAGTGGTGGCTGACGTGAAGCCTCATTCTCTGCTATGACATGCAGACTAATTCTCTGCTGACGTGAAGCCAGATTGTCTGTTACGGGACCTCTCTCCTCTGCCTGTGTGCTGGGCCTAAATATATGCCAATGGACTGTTGCAGTGGTGGCTGACGTGAAGCCTCATTCTCTGCTATGACATGCAGACTAATTCTCTGCTGACATGAAGCCAGATTGTCTGTTACGGGACCTCTCTCCTCTGCCTGGGTGCTGGGCCTAAATTTATGAAAATGGACTCTTACAGTGGTGGGTGACGTGAAGCCTGATTCTCTGCTATGACATGAAGACTGATTCTCTGCTGACATAAAGCCAGATCCTCTGTTACGGGACCTCTCTCCTCTGCCTGGGTGCTGGGCCTAAATATCTGACAATGGACTGTTGCATTGGTGGCTGACGTGAAGCCTCATTCTCTGCTATGACATGCAGACTAATTCTCTGCTGACATAAAGACAGATTCTCTGTTACGGGACCTCTCTCCTCTGCCTGGGTGCTGGGCCTAAATATCTGACAATGGACTGTTGCAGTGGTGGCTGACGTGAAGCCTGATTTTCTGCTATGACATGCAGACTGATTCTCTGCTGACATGAAGCCAGATCCTCTGTTACGGGACCTCTCTCCTCTGCCTGTGTGCTGGGCCTAAATATATGCCAATGGACTGTTGCAGTGGTGGCTGACGTGAAGCCTCATTCTCTGCTATGACATGCAGACTAATTCTCTGCTGACATGAAGCCAGATCCTCTGTTACGGGACCTCTCTCCTCTGCCTGTGTGCTGGGCCTAAATATATGCCAATGGACTGTTGCACTGGTGGCTGACGTGAAGCCTGATTCTCTGCTATGACATGCAGACTAATTCTCTGCTGACATGAAGCCAGATTGTCTGTTACGGGACCTCTCTCCTCTGCCTGGGTGCTGGGCCTAAATATATGCCAATGGACTGTTGCAGTGGTGGCTGACGTGAAGCCTCATTCTCTGCTATGACATGCAGACTAATTCTCTGCTGACATGAAGCCAGATTGTCTGTTACGGGACCTCTCTCCTCTGCCTGTGTGCTGGGCCTAAATATATGCCAATGGACTGTTGCAGTGGTGGCTGACGTGAAGCCTCATTCTCTGCTATGACATGCAGACTAATTCTCTGCTGACGTGAAGCCAGATTGTCTGTTACGGGACCTCTCTCCTCTGCCTGTGTGCTGGGCCTAAATATATGCCAATGGACTGTTGCAGTGGTGGCTGACGTGAAGCCTCATTCTCTGCTATGACATGCAGACTAATTCTCTGCTGACGTGAAGCCAGATTGTCTGTTACGGGACCTCTCTCCTCTGCCTGGGTGCTGGGCCTAAATATATGCCAATGGACTGTTGCACTGGTGGCTGACGTGAAGCCTGATTCTCTGCTATGACATGCAGACTGATTCTCTGCTGACATGAAGCCAGATTGTCTGTTACGGGACCTCTCTCCTCTGCCTGGGTGCTGGGCCTAAATATATGCCAATGGACTGTTCCAATGTTGGGTGACGTGAAGCCTGATTCTCTGCTATGACATGCAGACTGATTCTCTGCTGACATGAAGCCAGATCCTCTGTTACGGGACCTCTCTCCTCTGCCTGGGTGCTGGGCCTAAATTTATGAAAATGGACTCTTACAGTGGTGGGTGACGTGAAGCCTGATTCTCTGCTATGACATGAAGACTGATTCTCTGCTGACATGAAGCCAGATCCTCTGTTACGGGACCTCTCTCCTCTGCCTGTGTGCTGGGCCTAAATATATGCCAATGGACTGTTGCAGTGGTGGCTGACGTGAAGCCTGATTCTCTGCTATGACATGCAGACTGATTCTCTGCTGACATAAAGCCAGATCCTCTGTTACGGGACCTCTCTCCTCTGCCTGGGTGCTGGGCCTAAATTTATGACAATGGACTGTTGCAGTGGTGGGTGACGTGAAGCCTGATTCTCTGCTATGACATGAAGACTGATTCTCTGCTGACATGAAGCCAGATCCTCTGTTACGGGACCTCTCTCCTCTGCCTGTGTGCTGGGCCTAAATATCTGACAATAGACTGTTGCATTGGTGGCTGACGTGAAGCCTGATTCTCTGCTATGACATGCAGACTAATTCTCTGCTGACATGAAGCCAGATTGTCTGTTATGGGACCTCTCTCCTCTGCCTGGGTGCTGGGCCTAAATTTATGAAAATGGACTGTTGCAGTGGTGGGTGACGTGAAGCCTGATTCTCTGCTATGACATGAAGACTGATTCTCTGCTGACATGAAGCCAGATTGTCTGTTACGGTACCTCTCTCCTCTGCCTGGGTGCCGGGGCCTAAATATCTGAGAATGGACTGTTCCAGTGGTGGGTGACGGGAAGCCAGATTCTCTGCTATGGGACCTGTCTCCAATTGATTTTGGTTAATTTTTATTTATTTAATTTTTATTTTAATTCATTTCCCTATCTACATTTGTTTGCAGGGGATTTACCTACATGTTGCTGCCTTTTGCAGCCCTCTATCCCTTTCCTGGGCTGTTTTACAGCCGTTTTAGTGCCGAAAAGTCCGGGTCCCCATTGACTTCAATGGGGTTCGGGTTCGGGACGAAGTTCGGATCGGGTTCGGATCCCGAACCCGAACATTTCCAGGAAGTTCGGCCGTTACTTCTCGAACCCGAACATCCAGGTGTTCGCTCAACTCTATTGAAGAGTGAGTCAACCATTCCAGTACATCTGGATTTTTGGTCAAAACAGAACTGGATGACAGTGGCAGCTCTGGCTTGTTTCTGTGGTTGCTACTACTACTACCCCTTCTTCTGCTGTTAATTGTGCCGGATACAGTAACATTTTTGCCACTGCCCGTTCCTTTGGAGGGACAGTCAGATGTGTGTTGGCCATAGTTTACATTAACTGTATTAGTAATGTAACAGATTAACTATGAATGTCGCAGCAGTTGAACAAGATAAACACAGCGACTGCCCTTTAATACTGAGGCACAGAAATTCCATGTATAAACTAAAAAATTAACTGGGAATGTGGCAGCAGTTCAACGGGATGCAAATGATGATTACACTCTATGTGCACTGTCCCTGCTGTCTACTTATGCTCTCCCTAGAGTCTCTAAAAATTCTCTACACTATCCCTGCACTCTCCCGGTCCAATATTCTTCTTTTAATAGCTGTTTTCAACACTGTCCCTAGCGGATAAGCTCTTGTTACAGCTATCCCTAAGCTCAGCTCACAGTGAAATGGTGGAGACCATGTGGGATGAGGGTTTTATAGGGCTGTGACATCACAGAGGATGGCTACCTACAGATTGGCTGGCTCCATGGCATTTTGGGTCATATCGCGCTCCCGGGCTTCTTACTTTTACTTTGTAAAACGTGCAACAGCTATTTTAGAAAAAAAACATTGTTACCACAAAGTGCGAGGAAATTCGGATTCGTGGTAAATTGAACTTTTCCTAAACTTTGGATCGAATTCCACTTTGGATCCTTTAATTCTCTCAATATTAATCACGGGTATAATAATGCAATTTTTGTAGTAAATTGTCTTTGAACTGCATTGATGCAGTAATACAGTATGTCCACTAACATGGATATAACAATGCAATTTTTGTGGTGAAGTGTCTTTGACCTATGCATTTAATTATATCACAGCAATAACAATGTAATTTTTGTGATAAAATATTTTTGAACTACATGGCTTGATGCAGTAATGCATCTGCTAACACAGTTATAACAATACAATGTTTGCTGTAAAATATCTTTGAACTATGACTTCAATATCATGGAATAAAAATTGCATTAATACTTTATTGCTTTTGCTTTAACTACCCGTTATCTTGCAGCACTATATAATGTGTTTAATAACACGCCACAGGAATAAAAATGGAATCATTTAAGGTATTGCTGTTGCTGTAACTTACCTGTTAGCTGTCTGTCTCTTCATATACAGGGAAAATGAGTTTCAGTATATGCAGGTGGTTTTGTAATGCAGAACTAGCTGCTTGCGCACAACTGGGTGGTCAGCCCCTCACTATCTCATAGCTTTCCTTAAGGCTCCATTCACACATCCGCAATTCCATTCCGTATTTTGCGGAACGGAATTGCGGACCCATACACTTCTATGGGGCCGCACGACGTGCCGCCCCGGTCCGAAATTGCGGACCCGCACTTCCGCGTCCGCAATTCCGATCCTGAAAAAAATAGAACATGTCCTATTCTTGTCCGCATAAGCAGACAAGAATAGGCATATTCTCTTAGTGCCGGCAATGTGCAGTCCGCAAAATGCGGAACGCACATTGCCGCTGTCCGTGTTTTGTGGATCCGCGGACTCGTGGATCCGCAAAACACACATGGATGTGTGAATGGACCCTAAAGTTCTCCCTAAGTAAATTCCTGAAAATCTATCCAATCATATCTCCATATTCTCTCCATATTTGCTTACTATAGTGTCCCTCTCACAGCATTCGCTACTTGTGTTTGTAATAGCTGACACTGGGATAACACACCCTTCCAGGTCAGGAGCAGACCTTCCTCAATTCTGCATCTGATGGCTGATTCAGGCTGTGTCAGTCTCTAAGCCAATCAGTGCATCCCCCCACACACTTCTTCCCAATGTCATGTAATCCTACATCTTCCTTCTCTCTCGTGGTTTTTCCCACCAATATGCACAGTAAAATGGCTCTGGGCACCATTTTTACATGATTCGTTCAATACAAATAAAAAAATCTTCGGATTTGTTTGGTGGACAAATTTTCGTGAAATTCATCGTTACAAACATTTCACTCATCTCAAATATACGGATGTAGCAGGGTTGACACACATGCTTTATGAGACATGTTATGTAAACTAAATGCGTTAAGCAATTGCTTTTCAATGGCTTTTGTTTCAAGATAACACGATGAGTTAATACATTTGAGTTAAGAGTGTGTGTGTTACCCCTGCTACATCTGTGCATGTTTTTCTCTCTTTAAAATTATTTTTAAAAATATATTCTCTAGCCGACTGTTTATCAACACCTTGTCTTGTTAAAATAGATAATTGGAATGTGGCATTCTCGTATGCACAAAATTTTATCAGCAGACACAATAATATAGCACTCTCAATAATTGAGGTTGTCATGGCAACACCCTTTTGCACAATTTTAGATTAAAGAAATAATGTAACTTTATAAATCTCTCCTAATCCTGTAAACAAAACATCTTGTTTAGAGATGAGCAAATCGAAGCTGATGAAGTGGAATTTGCTCCGAATTTCAGGAAAAATTTGATTCGCACCAAAGCCTAATTTCCTAGTGATTCGTGGTAACGAATCACATTTTTTCCAAAAATGGCTGCTGCACATGTAAGAACATGAAGCAAGGAACTCTGGGAAGGCAGGATCACCCATAATGCCATACATGCAGCCAATCAGCAGCCAGCCAGCCCTGTGATGTCACAGCGCAGCGTACAGATGTTCACACCCCAGGCCTTTAAACGAAAGTACAAATACCCAGCCACCCACCCATAGGCCATAGCATTAAATGAGCAGCTTTCCAAATTGCTGGCCCTGGAAATGTTGCCATTTAGGCTTGTGGACACTGAGGATTTCCGCAGGCTGATGGTGCCAGCCTCCCCTCGTTACTCAGTCCCCAGCCGCCAATATTTTTCCTGGTGTGCCATCCCCGCCTTACACCAGCCTGTGTCCCCTAACATCACCCGTGCCCTGAGCAACACAGATATTGGGAAGGTCCACTTAATGACTCACACATGGACAAGTGCTTCCACAAATACTGCTCTTCTCTAGGGACTTTGGCACAGGGTCATATTGAAAATTAGTCAGAGGAAGAGGAAGGCTGTTCCACAGGGGTGGTAGGGGTCGTGCAGATGCACCATGCCGGAGCCTAAGTGGGAAGTTGGAGAAGATGCGTGCGTTGATGTCAAAGGACGCACCAGAGTTGGTTGAGTGACTCACTTAGCCTTCCACTTCTGCTCCCTCCTCCTCCTTTCTATCTGCACCGTCCTCACTCTCTGCTATGTGCACCCCCCAAAGAAACCACCACCACTACCACCACCATAGACCCTCCACTCAAGTAAGAGGAATTATTTTCCTATCCATTCCCAGACCTTACCTATGTGCAGCCATTCTTGGCATCAGATGAGGAAGAGTAGGTAGCAAGGGCCGCCACCCAGCGGTCTGACGACAGTACCCAGGTCAGCCCAAGGATGTGGTGGTAAAGGTGACGATGATGACGTGTCGATGGATGTCACGTGGGTGCCCACAAGAGAGGAAGAGGAGGGGAGTTCAGAGGGAGAGCTGGAGAAGCATATAGGGAGGAGAAGCAGGAGAAGCAGCTCTCAGTCCACAGGAGGCAAAAAGCAGACAAAAAATTTATCTGGAGCGAGTCATCATGTACGGTCACATCTGGCACATGTGTCAGCTGCTGACAATAGTGTTGCCATCTGCAGCCTGTGCTGTCAACGCATAAGTCGCGGTAAGCCTAACACATCACCGAGCCCAGTGGGAGCAACGCCAACAGAACCCACAAAGCCACACTCCTGGCGCTCCACATTCTGTCTCTTCTGCTTCTCCTCTCTCCTCCTATTTGTCCTCCACTCCACAGTGCCGTCGTCGCATTCATCTATAAGAAGGCAGGCTTCAGTGGGCCAAATGTTCGCTCGTAAAAATTTGATGATGCCGGATAACCCTCTTGCCCAACGACTAACCACTGGCTTGTTGGAACTGCTAGCACGCCAACTACTGCCATATAAACTGGTGGACTCAGAGGCCTTTAGAAAATTTGTGGCCATTGGCACACCACAATGGAAAGTCCCTGGAAGGAAATATTTCTCCCAGAAGGGAATCCCAGAGCTATATGGCCATGTTTAGTGGCAAGTGAATATATCTTTGGCACATAGTGTCGGTGCCAAGATACATCTGACCACACACGTGGTCTAGTAAATATGGGCAGAGAAGGTACATAACTTTTACTGCCCACTGGATGAAGCTACTGAGGGCCGTCAAGCATGTAACCCGTGGTGCCCGTGTGGTTTTGGTGTTACCGCCACGGATTGCATGCAGGCCTGCCTCTTCTTCTCCTCCTCCTACACCATTCTTCGTCTCCTTCTCGTCTGAATCCTCCTTTTTCACTGCTACCGCCTCTTCTGCTGCACCTCCAAGCTTCCCAGAACCTAATCGATGTGAAGGTGAGACATTGCCATGCTGTGCTGTGGCTGTTGTGCCTGGAAGCCAAGAGCCACATCGGTCCTGCACTGCTTTCAGCTCTGCGGTTACAGGCCGGTCAATGGCTAACCCCGCTCAATTTGACAGTTGGTAAAGTAGTGTGCGACAACGGTGCAAATCTGCTAAGCGTGCTGAAACAAGGCATGGCACACGTCCTAAACTCAGTCGTGCTGTGATTCATTGCCAAATACCCCGGGGTCCAGGACGTCTTGCAGCAGGCCAGGAAAATCTCTGTCCATTTTAGTAGATCTTACACGGCCATGGCTCACCTTGCTGATGTTCAGCGGCGACACCACCTGCCAGTCAGACGTCTGATTTGTGATAGCCCGACGGACTGGAACTCCACCTTGTATATGCTTTATAGGCTGCTCTAGCAGCAACGTGCCATTAACGACTACCTGTACGAAATCTGCAGCAGGACAGGTTCTGGGGAGCTTGGTTTATTTTCACCGCGCCAATTGCTGCTCATGCACGGCACATGCAGACCTCTGCGGCCATTTGATGAGATCACCAATCTGGTCAGACGCAGCCAGGGCACCATGAGTGACATTGTACCTTGCACCTTCTTTCTAGAGCGTGCATTGCATTGTGTCATTGATCAAGCCATAGAGGAGCAGGAGCAGGAAGATGAGGAAGTCGCAATGCTGGATGAATTCCCAGGAGGGGGCAACTCCATCTGAAACAAGTCAACAGGAGTATGAAGAGGAGTCAGAGGAGGATGGTTGATGGGGGGAGGAGGAGGAGCAAGAAGAGCAGGCTTTAAGGGGGACTTTAAACTTTTCTGGGATCCCTGGTGTTGTTCATGGCAGGGGGGAGGAGACTGAGGACGAAATTCTCCTGGGAGATAAGCAGGAGCCAGGACGCTCCACCCCTTCCAATTTAGTGCAAATAGGGGCCTTTATGCTCCAGTGTTGAAGAGGGACCACCGTATAAACATTATAAAAGGCAAGGACCAGTACTGGGTGGCAACGTACCTAGACCCCTAGTACAAATACAAAATGGCAAACATTTTAACAGCATCACAGAGGGCTTTTATAATGCAGCATTTCCAGGCCTTGCTGCGAGTGATGCTGCATTTTGCTGTTGCGGGCGCTGGCAGAGGAATTTCCACTCGACAGCCGCCCTCTGGATCCAGCCTCAGGGAATGCCTAGAAGGACAGGTGTCCGGCTACATCGGGTTAATGGCTGATGTGGACGCTCTGAGAAGCGAGGAAGCCCTGGACTACTGGGTGTGCAGGCTTGACCTGTGGCCAGAGCTGGCACAATTTGCCATGGAACTCTTCCTTGTAATTTTTGGCAGCCCTTTCACTTAGTACATAGGGTTTATGAGTGCAGGAGTCCCACTACCTGAACAATTGTACCACAATGTGAATGAGGCCATCCTTTATGTGATATACAGGTTGTATCGGAGTGCCTCTTCCGTGTAATTTGTGGCAGCATTTTCACTTTATATACAAGTAAATATACAGGAAAGAATGTTTCCTAACAATTTTTCCTCTAAAATCGATTTTGTCTTTGGTTTTGTGCGTATTATTGTCAGTCTGCAAAAGTGTCGTACTACTCGGACAACATCGTTCCCAGCAGCGACCTGGGAGTCCAAGATGCATCCAGACATCCTCCCCATGCTGTTCCCGAACCATATCAGTGGTGTTTCCATCAATTTCTGACCTTTCCCTGTGAACCAGACACCCTCCCCTCTTCAGAGCAGGGGGTGCCTGGTTTAATGCTTGGGTTCTCCCATTGACTTCCCTTGTGCCTGGTGCTCTGTAGAGCACCCGAGCATCCCAAAGTGTTCTACTCGAGCACCAGAGCACCTGAGCACTTTGGTGCTCGATCAACACTAGTAGCAATATAAAAATATATTTGCCGTTCAGCAGTGCAGTTATATGTTCTAAAGCCTTTTGTAGCATGTATTTGTGGAAAAAGAAAAAATATATTTGCCATTCAGCTTTGCAGTTATATGTTCTAAAGCCCTTTTTGTTGTGTAATAGTGGCATAATAAAAACATATTTGCCGTTCAGCGGTGCAGTTATAGTCAGGTCCATAAATATTGGGACATGGACACAATTGTAACATTTTTAGCTGTGCTTTTACTGCAGACTGTCAGCTTTAATGTGAGGGCATTTACATCCAAATCAGGTGAACAGTGTAGGAATTACAACAGTTTGCATATGTGCCTCCCACATGTTAAGGGAAAAAAGTAATGGGACAATTGGCTTCTCAGCTGTTCCATGGCCAGGTGTGTGTTATTCCCTCATTATACCAATTACAATGAGCAGATAAAAGGTCCAGAGTTCATTTCAACTCTGCTATTTGCATTCGGAATCTGTTGCTGTCAACTCTCAAGATAAGATCCAAAGAGCTGTCACTATCAGTGAAGCAAGCCATCATTAGGCTGAAAAAACACAACAAACCCATCAGAGAGATAGCATTAGGCGTGGACAAAACAACAGTTTGGAACATTCTTAAATGGAAGGAATGCACCGGTGAGCTCAGCAACACCAAAAGACCCGGAAGACCACAGAAAACAACTGTGGTGGATGACCGAAGAATTCTTTCCCTGGTGAAGAAAACACCCTTCACCACAGTTGGCCAGATCAAGAACACTCTCCAGGAGGTAGGTGTGTGTTTGTCAAAGTCAACAATAGTGATGGACAAACATCTGCTGGGACAGATCGTGATCGAACGCGATCGTGCAAACGCAATCAAATGTTTACGAACCGCAAGTTTTCGGCGGGTCCCATTCCTTTTAATAGCAGGCGAACCTGAAAAACCTTCAGCTCATATTTGCAGCCAAGAAATAATTACTAGAAGTGCGCAAATAGTCCCACAACATGGACAGTGAAATACCAGATGTATTATTCGAATTTGTGATCTCCATCAAAAAAAAAAATGTAATGCAAAATATCGGCAATATAATTTTTGCGTACGCGCATGCGCAAATGCACTATACAGTAACCAAATGCACTATATAGAAAGTATATTGGTATATAAGACCCCACTTCAATCTGTTTTTTTTGGGGGGGGGGGGGTGACTGGTATATCACACCAGTAGAAATTATTTGTTCCAATAACGCTTGTCCCTCTATATACCTGCAGTATCGCAGCAGAACCGCACACAACTGCCGCACAATACAAATGCACTATAATATACTTTCTAACATAGAAAGAATATAATAACATTGTACAAGGAAGGCAATCCATTAGAATATACATAAAGATAAAACGTAACCTTTAATAATTCTACTATGAGGGTCCATTCACACGTCCGTAAGTGTTTTGTGGATCCGCAAAACACGGACACTGGCAATGTGCATTCTGCAATTTGTGGAACGCACATCGCCGTCACAATAATAGAAAATGCCTAATCTTGTCTGCAATTGCGGACAAGAATAGGACATGTTCTATTTTTTTTGCAGAAACTGAAGCACAGATGCGGAAGTGCGTATCCGCAAATGCGAACAGCACATTCCGGCACCATTGAAAATGAATAGGTCTGCCCCCGTTCCGCAAAATTGCGGAACGGATGCGGACCCATTTAGTGGATGTGTGAATGGAAAAGATATCCCTCAAATTAAAAATAAATTAAATTCTTAAAGTTAAGCAAAAAGCATAAATGTGGTAGGCAATAACAAGTGCTCGGCGGCACTAAATCAGGTGCTCGGCGGCAGCAAATCAGAAACCATATGTCCTACCACAATCCGGGGGTTCCAGTGCACATCGGTGAATCCAGGAGGGAAAGCAAAAAAACATCCATCCCTGGGCAAGATGATGATGTGGTATTGAAGGACAATGAAGGCAAAGAACTGTCCCTGATATTGCCCTACAGGGGGTGCTATTCTAGCCCTGATAGCCTAACCACAGACCACCTGCCCTGATTAGAGCGACCCTGTCTGGAACCTTACCCTATATAAAAATGGCCCTAGTAAGCCCCTAGCCCCTAGGCCCCTGACTTCCAGGTGATCACTATATAGATCTATTTGTTTTTGACTCATTATAAAAGTATATTATAAGTATATCGCACCCCTCTGTGTATCTGTCACTGCCAGATCTCTGAGAAGCTCTGACAGACGTTCTTCAGTACCTCTTGCTTGAGGTTCTTTTGTTTTGGTTTCATTTTGTCATCTCGTTTCCCTCTCTCAGCTGTCATCTAGTTGCACTGATTGCATCCCTTTATATCCCCTCCCATACTGCATCACTTTACGGTTTATACAACTTTCTGGATTGTGCTCACTGCTAGATGCAGCAACTGCTGGTTCTTCAGTAAGTATTTTCCTTTATTTGTGTTTTCCTGTTGGCTTGATTCTAGGTGACTCTGACTCCCTCCGTATTAAGTGCAGGGAGACGGTGGTCGTGTCCCCTCACTATTGTAGGGGTTTCAGGTGTCACTCAGTCCAGGTACGAGGGCATGCAATTTTCTATCATTAAGATCTCTGCATGGGCTGAGCAGTCAGGGAGAGCTCTAGGGCTTTTATAGGGCTCATCCATTTGTTCCTTAGTTTGGGATCAAGTCAGTTGGATGTTTATTTGTGACTTCTAGTTTTCTGCAACACCATCCGTGACATTATAAACCGCCAAAACCGTCTTAAGCATGGATCCGGTTTCAGCCTTGATTGAACGCGTGCAGGGTCTTTCACTGGAGGTAGTAGATCTCCGTAAAACTGTCTCTCAGTTTCAGGTTATCGGTTCTGCTTGCGTTCATGGAGTTTGTACTGAGCCTAAGATCTTGCTTCCGGATATGTTCTCTGGGGGTAGTGAGAATTTTGTTCGTTTTAGAACGCTCAGTCTTGGGCCTTTTCACTACTGGTGGGGACACACCCCCTCCGATCCGTGGATGAATTTTGCTCTGGCTGAATCTAGACTGCGTCTTTTGTGTCAGGGTAAACAGTCCGCAAAGATATACTGTTCAGAATTTCAGACATGGGCAGCTGATTCTGGTTGGAATGATGCCGCACTCCGAAGTCAATTTTGCCATGGTCTTTTGAAGGGATTGAAAGATGCATTTGCCTTTCATGAGAGACCTGCCTCCTTGGAGTCTGCCATGTCTCAGGCTGTTCGTATTGACAGGTGTCTTAGAGAGAGAGGAGAGATCACTCCTTCCTGTCATATTCAGTCCAAGGACAGTGGGGCTGTCTCATTCAGTGCACAGGGGTCTCAGTCTCTCTCAATCCCCTCTGAGGAGGAACCCATGCAGCTGGGTTTGCTTGCCTCTAATAATAGAGGATTCAGCTCTCCGAGAAAGGTGTATTTCTGTTGTGGAGGTGTAAATCATTTGGCAAATATTTGCCCCTCTAGGAGATTCAGGCAGTTTTTTTAGGGTAATAAAGAAACAAAAAGAAAAAAATCCTCTAAAAACATTCCATCTGTTACTATTGGCAAGGTTGATGTGGAAATTGAAGGTTTACCATTTGCTTGTAGTTCCCATTTTGTCCTAATTGCCAGGGTGGCGCTAGAGAGCAAGAGCAAAAACATTGTTTGTGAGATTTTTGTAGATAGTGGAGCAGCTGTCAATCTCATTGATAGTCAATTTTCTATAACACATGGTTTCCAGGTATGCACTTTGGGAAAGGATATACCTGTTTTTGCTATCGATTCTGCTCCACTTTCTCAAAAATCGTTAAAGGGCATAGTTCACAATATCCATTTGACTGTGGGTGATGCTCATGTTGAGGATGTGTCATGTTTCGTCCTAAGTGGATTACCTACTCCTCTAGTGTTGGGGCTACCCTGGCTCACTAAACATAACCCCACCATTGATTGGCAAGCGAGGCAAATAAATGGTTGGAGTGACTTTTGCGCAGAGAATTGCCTCTCGGCGTCTCTTTGAGAGGTTTCCACCAAGACTGTACCATCTTTTCTCTCTGAATTTTCGCATGTGTTTTCAGAGAGTGGTGTCCAGGAGCTGCCCCCTCATCGGGAGTACGATTGCCCTATTAATCTCATCCCAGGCGCCAAGCTACCTAAATCTTGTTTATACAATCTCTCCCTACCTGAAAGGGTCGCTATGCGTACGTATATCTCTGAGAGCCTGAGAAAGGGACACATCTGACCCTCGAAGTCACCTGTTGCAGCAGGTTTTTTTTTTGTTAAGAAAAAAGATGGTTCTTTAAGACCTTGTCTGGATTTCAGGGAGCTGAACAGTATCACAATTCGTGACCCTTATCCGCTTCCTCTGATCCCGGACCTGTTTGACCAGATTGTTGGAGCTAAAGTTTTTTCTAAGTTGGATTTAAGAGGGGCATACAACCTGGTCAGGGTCAGGGAAGGGGACGAATGGAAGACGGCCTTCAATACCCCTGAGGGTCATTTCGAGAATTTGGTTATGCCTTTTGGTTTGATGAATGCTTCAGCCGTCTTCCAAAATTTTGTGAACAGCATCTTTTATCATGTAATGGAGAAATTTGTACTAGTGTATCTAGATGACATTTAGATTTTTTCTCCTGATTTCAAAACTCATAGGGACCACCTATGTCAGGTCTTGCTCAATCTGCGGGTTTGATAAATTGTACGCTAAACTGGAAAAATGTGTTTGCGGTTCCAGAAGTTCATTTTCTGGGTTTTCTTCTCTCCGCTTCTGGTTTTCGCATGGACCCTGAGAAGGTCCGTGCTGTGCTTGATTGGGAGCTTCCTGAGAATCAGAAGGCGCTGATGCGCTTTCTGGGTTTTGCAAATTATTACAGGAAGTTCATTTTGAATTATTCCTCTGTTGTTAAGCCACTCACTGATATGACTAAAAAGGGGGTAGATTTTTCCTCCTGGTCGGTAGATGCTCGTAAGGCCTTTTCTAGTATCAAAGAGAGTTTTGCTTCCGCTCCCATCTTGGTACAACCTGATGTCTCTCTACCTTTCATTGTTGAGGTGGACGCTTCTGAGGTGGGTGTGAGTGCGGTCATGTCTCAGGGTCCCTCTCCTGCCAAATGGCGACCGTGTGCCTTTTTCTCAAAGAAACTATCCTCTGCAGAGAGAAATTACGATGTGGGAGATAGGGAATTGTTGGCCATCAAATTAGCTTTGGCTAGAGGGAGCCAGACACCCTATTACCTTGTTTACCGACCATAAGAATCTGGCCTACTTGGAGTCAGCCAAGCGTCTGGTTTTTATTCTTTTCCAGGTTTAATTTTGATGTCACGTTCCGCCCTGGGGTTAATAATGTGAAGGCCGATGCCCTGTCACGTTGTTTTCCGGGAGGGGGGAACGTTGAAGACCCGGGTCCCATTTTGGCTGAAGGGGTGGTCGTCTCTGCTCTTATCCCTGATTTGGGGAGCAGAGCCACAGTGGATCTCATTGCTCGGAGATTCTGGTGGCCGACTCTTCGTAGGACGGTTGAGGGTTTTGTGGCAGCCTGCGAGACCTGCGCTCGTGCCAAGGTCCCTCATTCACGGCCATCGGGTCCTCTCCTCCCGTTACCCATTCCTTCCCGTCCTTGGACGCATCTGTCCATGGACTTCATTACGGACCTGCAACACCATCCGTGACAGTATCACACATATCGATAGCACACCTAAACTATTGCTTAAAATGACTTTTTTGGCCCTATTAGCTAGCGTTTGGTGTCCCTAATAGCCTGTCCCTGCCCCTTTCCCTACACTGGCAAAACACTGAATGTAAAATGGCGGCCAGATCAGGTTTATTTATGAGGTAGAGGGTATGTCCATGTGCTGAAATGTCTTATTTGGCTGTCCTGTACCACCTAATGGATGTGTCATGGGTCAAAGTTCTTCACAATGTAAAAGAATATGGCGGGTGCGAATTTCTCCATATGTTCGCATGTTCGGCGAATCGCGAACATGCAAAGTTTGCCACGAAATGACCGCCGGGCAAACCGCAAGGCCATCTCTAGTCAATAGTCAAGAGAAGACTTCACTAGAGTGAATACAGAGAGTTCACCACAAGATTCAAACCATTGGTGAGCCTCAAAAACAGGAAGGCCAGATTTGAGTTTGCCAAATGACTTCTAAAAAAGCCTTCACAGTTCTGGAACAACATCCTATGGACAGATGAAACCAAGATCAACTTGTACCAGAGTGATGGGAAGACAAGAGTATAGAGAAGGAAAGGAACTGCTCATAATCCTAAGCATACCACCTCATAAGTGAAGCATGGTGGTGGTAGTGTCATGACGTGGGCATGTATGGCTGCCAATGGAATTGGTTCTCTTGTATTTATTGATGATGTGACTGCTAAAAAAAGCAGCAGGATGAATTCTGAAGTGTTTTGGGCAATATTATCTTCTCGTATTCAGCCATATGCTTCAGAACTCATTGGAAGGTGCTTCACAGTGCAGATGGACAATGACCCAAAGCATACTGCAAAAACAACCAAAGAGTTTTTTAAGGGAAAGAAGTGGAATGTTATGCAATGGCCAAGTCAATCACCTGACCTGAATCCGATTGAGCATGCAATTCACTTGCTGAAGACAAAACTGAAAGGAAAATGCCCCAAGAACAAGCAGGAACTGAAGACAGTTGCAGTATAGGCCTGGCAGAGCATCACCAGGGATCAAACCCAGCGTCTGGTGATGTCTATGCGTTCCAGACTTCAGGCTGTAATTGACTGCAAAGGATTTGCAACCAAGTATTAAAAATTTTAAGTTTGATTTATGATTATTCTGTTCCATTACTTTTGGTCCCTTAACAAGTGGGAGGCACATATGCAAACTGTTGTAATTCCTACACCGTTCAGCTGATTTGGATGTAAATACCTAAATTAAAGCTGACAGTCTGCAGTTCAAGCACATCTAGTTCATTTAATTTCAAATCCATTGTGGTGGTGTATAGCAAAAAATTTTAGAATTGTGTTGATGTCCCAATATTTATCGATCAGACTGTATAACATCCCTAGAGAAAATAGTCGGCACTCACTCTATTTTGCACGTTGCACGGGATAGGAATAAATCCACGAATATTCAAGGAAGAGTCCCAGCAGTCGTGTCTTCAATCAATCAATCGGATGTTTATTTCAACAAAGAAATGTCCACAATCCTGGACGCGTTTCGGCTAGTAGTATATGTGCTGCTGGGACTCTTCCTTGTATAACATCCCTGACCGTGCTTACTGGTCCACGTATCCATAGTTAGGTGGTGGACCTTGACACAGATGGCGTTGCGCAGTGCGCACCTGATTTTGTCCCCCACTTGGTTGTGCAAGGAAGGGATGGCACGCCTGGAAAAGTAGTGGCGGCTGGGCACGACGTACTGTGGGACAGCCACCGCCAAAAGGCTTTTAAAACTCTCCATCTCCACCAGACGGAATGACAGCATTTCAAGGGACAGTAATTTTGAAATGCTGGCATTCAGGGCCAGGGATCGCGGGTGGGTAGGGGGGTACTTCCTCTTCCTCTCCAGTGTTTGGGAGATGGAGAGCTGAACGCTTTCGTGGGACATTGTGGAGTTGCTTGGTGACCCAGGTGGTGGTGTTGCTGGCAGATCCTCTGTTTGCGGGGTGGCACAGTCACTCCAGAGGTGGATGAAGAGACCGAAACTGCAGCAGAAGATGAAGCAGGAGGAGCCAGAGACCTTTCTTGTTTTTTGAGGTGTCCACTGCCACTGCAGCTCGTGCTTTGCACTTAGATGCCTGGTCATGCAGGTTGAGAATGTTTATGCCTCGCTTCAGGCTCTGATTGCACAGTGTGCAAACCACTCATGTCTTGTCGTCAGCACATTGTCTGAAGAACTGCCCCGCCAGGGAACTCCTTGGAGCTGGCTTTGGTGTGAGGGGGAGTAGCAGGCGTACTGTCTAGGGGACTGCCACTCCGCTTTTGCACCCTGCTCCCTCTTCTGCTGTGCTGGTGGCTCTGTGCGACCACCGCCTCTTCCTCCGAACTACACAAGTCACTTGCATGACCTTGATTCCATGTGGGGTCAAGGCCCTCATCGTCCTCCACATCATCTTCCACCCAGTCTTCACCCCTGCCCTCCTTGTCGGTCTGCACACTGCAGAAAGCCACAGCAGTTGGCACCTGTGTTTCTTCATCATCCGAGACGTGCTGCGGTGGTCCTCCCATGTACTCATCTTGAAACATAAGTGGTTGGGAATCGGTGCACTCAATCTCTTCCACTTCTGGGGCAGGGCTAGTTGGATGGCCCTGGGAAACCCTGCTAGCAGAGTCATAAAAAAGCAGAAGAGACTTCTGCATGATTTGGGGCTCAGACTGCTTGGCTGATTTGCAAGGGGGTGAGGTGAAAGACTGATGGACATCGGCTGCAGGTGCCAACTCTGATGTTTCAGCAGGAGACTGGGTGGCAGACAATTTAAAGGAATTGGAGGCACTGTCAGCAACCTAATCTACTATCGCCTGTACTTGTTCTGGCCTCACCATTCGTAGAGCCGCATTAGGCCCGACCAAATAACGCTGAAGGTTCTGTCTCCTACTCGCACCTGAGCAAGGTATTTCACTTATGCGTTTAGCTGGCACAGATCGACCACATCCTCTCCTGCAACAGGAGCTCCACCAGCAGCACTACGACCGCGGCCACGTCCCTTATTTTACGCTCTCCTCATTTTTCGCAAATTAAGGATCTTGCCCAAAATGGGTGTTTTTTTTTATAACAGAACAGCAGTATCTAACGTGTGTATCTCACACTAACAGATGCAGCAAAGGCTGCAAAATTAAGTATTTTGCCCAAAATGGTTGTTTTTTTTAATAACAGAATAGAACACCAGTATCCAAAGCATGTATCTCACACTGACAGATGCAGCAAAGACTGCAAATTTATTTTTGCCCAAAATTGGTGTTTTTTTAAACACAAAATATTATTGCAGTATTTCTCGCTTGTATGTCACACTAACAAATGCAGCATGGGCCCCAGATGTAGGGTATTGCCAAAAATGTGTGTTTTTTAAACCCAGAAAATTATTGCAGTATTTCAAGATCGGATTTCACATTGACAAATGCTGAAAAGGCCCCAAATGTAGGGTCTTGCTTAAAATGGGTGATTTTTTAAACCCAGAAAATTATTGAAGTATTGCAAGCTTCTATTTCTCACTGACAAATGCTCCAAAGGCACCAGATGTAAGATATTGCCAAAAATGGGTGTTTTTTAAAACCCAGATTATTATTGCACTATTTCAAGCTTGGATGCACTAAGCTTGCATAAAATGACCACCGCTGTCCACCTAACTAACAGATGGAAAAAAGTTTTTTTTCTGTGTCACTGGGCTCAGGGCAGGGTAAAAAGATTGTGCACTGCACCCACAAAACTAAATCTAGGTAGATCGCTGAGTTAACAAGCACTTCTGATTAAAGATTCTTTCCTATTCTCTCCCTCACAGCAGCAGCATCCTCTCCCTACACTAGTAACAGCACAGTGACATGCAGCGCTACGTGACTCCAGCTTGTATAGAGGCTGGGTCACATGCTGCACTGACCAATCACAGCCATGCCATTAGTAGGCATAGCTGTGATGGCTTCTAAGGGCACACAAGTTAAACGCTTGTTGATTGGCTGCTCTGCTTTACAGTTTGGGTACCCTCAACCCTAGAGAAGACGAGTACAGAGAACATATACATTAAAGGAGACGTCACTGGATGTAAGAGGTATGGGGCGCTGTATTTCTGTAGTGATGGGGGGGACGTTAAAGTCAGCAAGTGTCATGTGGGGGGGGGGCCTTATTGTTTTTCGCCCCAGGGCCCCATTTCACCTAGAACCAGTCCTGTTACAAGGAAATATTTCTACATCTTATTTGCTCTTTTGCGGAGCAGTTATACAGTCAGGTCCATAAATATTGTGCACATTGACGCAATTCTAAAATTTTTGGCTCTATACACCACCAAAATGGATTTGAAATGAAACAAACAAGATGTGCTTTTTTTAGAATTGCGTCGATGTCCCAATATTTATGGACCTGACTCTATGTTCTAGAGCATTTTTAGGCTTGTATTAGTGGGAAAAAAAGGGCTTATTAGCTGTTGTGTGGTGAAGTGCCCTTTTTGTTGTGTATTAGGCCTCATGCACATGTCCGTTGTTTTATTCCGTGTCCGTTGTTCCGTTTTTCGTAATTATCTGCGGACCCATTGACTTTTAATGGGTCCGTTGAAAACTTGGCTAATGCACAGTTTGTCATCCGCGTCTGTGATCCGTGGTTCCAGTCCGTCAAAAAAATATAACTTGTCCTATTATTTTCGCTGAAAACCGTTTGCGGCCCCATTCAAGTCAATGGGACAGCAAAAAAATGCGGAGCCACACAAGATTGTCATCCGCATCCGTTTTTTTTCCTATCATTTGCATGGCAAACCTGACTTAGGCCTCTTTCAGACGGGCGTTGCAGGAAAAGGTGCGGGTGCGTTGCGGGAACATGTGCAATTTTTCTGCACGAGTGCAAAACATTGTAATGCGTTTTGCACGCGCAAGAGAAAAATCTACAGAATCGGTGTTCTGTAGATTGTATTATTTACCCTTATAACATGGTTATAAGGCAAAATAATAGCATTCTGAATACAGAATGCATAGTACAATAGGGCTGGAGGGGTTAAAAATACATACAAAATTTTACTCACTTTAATCCACTTGCTCGCACAGCCCGGCATCTCTTCTGTCTGTCTTCTGTGCTGTGTGCAGGAAAAGGACCTGTGGTGACATCACTCCGGTCATCACATGGTCCATCACATGATCTTTTTACCATGGTGATGGATCATGTGATGGCCCATGTGATGACCGGAGTGATGTCACCACAGGTCCTTTTCCTGCACACAGCACAGAAGACAGACAGAAGAGATGCCGGGCTGTGCGAGCAAGTGGATTAAGGTGAGTTAAATTTTTAAAAATTTTTTAACCCCTTCAGCGCTATTGTACTATGCATTCTGTATTCAGAATGCTATTATTTTCCCTTATAACCATGTTATAAGGGAAAATAATAATGATCGGGTCTCCATCCCGATCGTCTCCTAGCAAACGTGCGTGAAAATCGCACCGCATCCGCACTTGCTTGCGAATGCTTTTGATTTTCACGCAGCCCCATTCACATGTATGGGGCCTGCGTTGAGTGGAAAACGCACAATATAGAGCATGCTGCGATTTTCACGACATGCACAAGTGATGCGTGAAAATCACTTCTCATGTGCACAACCCCATAGAAATCAATAAGTCCTGATTCAGTGCGGGTGCAATGCGTTCAACTCACACATCGCATCTGCGCGGAATACTCGCCCGTGTGAAAGGCCGGGAGTCAACAGGGTGGCAGCACTAAGAGGTCGGTAGCCAAACATGCCCGGGATAGACCACCCACTTTGCAGGAGCCTACCTGCTCGGTAAGTAGCGGTGGAAGGGTTCACGGAGGCAGCGGTGGTAGCAGTTAGTCGGTGCGTAGTGTTGGGGGTAAAATCACCTACTCGTCAGTGTGGCAGTTTTTTGTTAAGCCGCTGGAGGAGGTGAACATGGCCATATGTAGAATCTGTGGGCAGAAGGTGAAGCCTGGCCAGGGTGCCAATGTTGGCTTCACAGCCCTGCTTCAGTATTTGCAGCGCCACCATAAAGTGGCCTGGGAGAACCATGGCTCCGATGTGGTGGTCCAGCCTGCTGCAGCAACCGCTGCATCACCCAGCGGCACACAGCCGATTTCAGGCAGTCAAGACTCCACCACCTCAGCCGAAAGGAGCTGTGTCATGGAACCATGAACCAGACGTACAACAAGAGATAAGTGGAAATAAGAAGGCTTTATTGAAAATCAAGCTGTAAGGCAAAAGTCCAAACGGATGGCTAAACCGAAGCAGGGTCTTGCGAAGCCAGAGGTCAGGAACCAGAAGGGTAGTCAGACGAAGCCTGGATCAGGAACCAGCAGGGTAGTCAGACGAAGCCTGGATCAGGAACCAGCAGGGTAGTCAGACAAAGCCAGGATCAGGAACCAGAAGCAGCAGCAGTCTTAGAAGCATGTGAACACAGGAGGACCAAGCAAGGAACTGAAGCCACAGACCTCCTATATATATGAGCTAGGCATCCAGCTCCTCCCAGTGGGAAGGAGAAGCCGCAGGGTGGAAGGCTACAAGAAACCCAGAAATGTCAAACGAAGGAGAGCAGCAAGAAGGTAAGACCATGACAGTACCTCCCCCTCAAGGGCCCCTCCTCCGCGGAGTAAAGAACGGTTTCTGAGGGAAGCGTGCGTGGAAGGCTCGGAGCAAGGCAGGAGCATGGACATCTGCGGAGGGAACCCAGGAACGCTCCTCTGGACCATAACCACGCCAATGGACCAAAAACTGCACCCGACCGCGGACCAGGCGTGAGTCCAGGATATTGCTCACCTCATACTCCTCACGATTGCCCACTTGGACTGGACGAGGCGGAGGAACCAAGGAAGTGAAACGATTAAACACCAGTGGCTTCAACAGGGAGACATGAAACACGTTGGAGATCCGCATGCCAGGAGGAAGCGCAAGGGCATAGGCTACCGGGTTTACCCTGCGAAGCACTCGGAAGGGACCAACAAAGCGAGGCGCCAGCTTGGGAGTGGGCACTCGAAGGTTGAGGTTGCGGGTGGACAACCATACGCGGTCTCCGACCTGGTAGGAAGGAGCGGGCGCTCGTCTGCGATCAGCCTGGAGTCTCTGGCGCTGCGCAGAGACCTCAAGGGACCTCTGGATCTGTACCCAAGAAGCACGTAGGACGGAAAGGTGATCCTCCACAGCCGGAATATCCTGGGGAGAGAATACCTCCGGTAACACGGCAGGTTGGAACCCATAATTGGCCATGAAGGGAGACGTCCCAGAGGAAGAGTTCACCGCCGTGTTCCTGGCAAACTCAGCCCAAGGCAGGAGGTCAACCCAATTGTCTTGGTGATCGGAGACATAGCAACGAAGGAATTGCTCCAAGGCCTGATTGGATCGTTCTGCGGCCCCATTGGACTGAGGGTGGTAGGCCGAGGAGAAAGAGAGATGAATCCCCAACTGGGAGCAAAAGGAGCGCCAGAACCTGGACACAAACTGACTCCCCCGATCCGACACAATCTCCTTGGGCAAACCGTGCAACCGGAAGACCTCCCTGGCAAAAATCGTGGCCAACTCTTGTGCAGAGGGTAACTTCTTGAGAGGAACACAGTGGCACATTTTGGAAAACCGATCCACAATCATGAGAATGACCGTATGGCCTCGGGATGCAGGGAGGTCCACAATGAAATCCATCCCCAGGTGTCACCATGGACGCTCCCCGGTGGCTATGGGTTGCAAAAGGCCCAACGGACGGTGCCGAGGGGACTTACTCTGGGCACAAACGGAGCATGCCGCTACATATGCGGCGATGTCGGAACGTAGAGAAGGCCACCAGAACAGACAAGAAACAGCCCAGGACAGCTGATTCTTTCCAGGATGCCCCACGGCCTTGGAGTTATGGTAGGTTCGCAACAACCGAGTGCGCAACTCCTCAGGCACAAAACATCTGCCGTTGGGTCTCCCAGAGGGAGCACCAGATTGAGCCGCCAAAATCTGCTCACCCAGGGGAGAGGTCAGGCTGGTGCGAATGGCGGCCAGGATCTGATTCGGAGGTATGACCGAAGTCGGAATCGACTCCTCCCCGGACAGCTCGGAGTACTGCCGTGATAAGGCATCCGCTCTGATGTTCTTGGAACCGGGTAGGTAGGAGACCACGTAATTAAAACGTGACAAGAACAGAGCCCATCTGGCCTGACGTGGTGTCAATCTCTTGGCCTCAGAGAGGTAGGTCAGATTCTTGTGGTCCGTCAGGATGAGAACCGGAACCACCGAGCCCTCGAGCAAGTGCCTCCATTCTTTAAGGGCCTGCACGATGGCCAATAACTCCCTGTCACCAATCTGATAGTTGCACTCCGCGGAAGACAGTTTCCGGGAGTAAAACCCACAAGGAAGCAGAGGACCCTCTGGTGTTCTACGCTGAGACAGAAGGGCGCCTACTCCCGTCTCAGACGCGTCCACCTCGAGGACAAAAGGCAACCCAGGGTTGGGATGCGACAGAATCGGAGCCGACACAAAGGCAGACTTTAGAGCCTCAAAAGCTCGGATGGCCTCGAGCGGCCAGACCTGGGGATTACTGCCCCTCCTGGTCAGATCCGTGAGAGGCTTGGCTAGCATGGAAAAGTCCCTGATGAACTTCCGATAATAATTGGCGAAGCTCAAAAAGCGCTGCAGGGCACGAAGACCACTGGGCTGGGGCCACTGTAAGACAGCCGAAACCTTCTCAGGATCCATGGAGAACCCCTCAGCGGAAATGATGTAACCTAAGAAGGTTACCTGGGATCGGTGAAATTCGCATTTCTCAAGCTTACCGAACAGCTTGTTCTCTCGTAACCGTTGCAACACTCGTCTGACATCCAGAATGTGGGCCTCCATGGATTCAGAATATACCAAGATGTCATCCAAATAGACCACCACACACTGCTGCAACAGGTCACGGAAAACATCGTTGATGAATTCCTGGAAGACTGCGGGCGCATTGCACAACCCAAAGGGCATAACCAAGGATTCATAATGACCGGTCCTGGTGTTAAACGCGGTCTTCCACTCATCGCCCGCCTTGATCCTTACCAGGTTGTATGCCGCCCTCAGGTCGAGTTTGGTAAAGACCGTGGCCCCTTTGAGGCGATCGAACAGCTCGGAAATCAAGGGTATCGGGTAAGCGTTCTTGATTGTGATGCGATTGAGACCCCTGTAATCGATGCAAGGCCTCAACTCACCGCCCTTCTTTTTCACAAAGAAAAATCCAGCCCCTGCCGGGGACGAGGATTTGCGAATGTGTCCGCGTGAAAGCGCCTCCCTCACGTACTCCTCCATGGCCTCATTCTCCGCTACCGACAGTGGATAGACTTTGCCACGAGGAGGAACGGCACCAGATTGTAACTCTATGGCACAATCGTATGGGCGGTGCGGAGGTAGGGCAACCGCACGCACCTTATCGAATACATCCCGGTACTCCTCGTATTCAGGAGGCAACAGAGAGTCCGAGGAAGTACACAGCAACTTGACAGACCCATGGATGCAACTAGCCCCACACTGCGGTGACCACGAGAGGATCTCGGCCGATCTCCAATCGAAAGTCGGATTATGCTTCTGGAGCCAGGGGTACCCCAAGACCACCGAGTAGTGTGGAGACGAAATAACCTGGAGACAGACCGACTCTCTGTGAACGGCACCAATGGCCATTCCCACTGGAAGGGTCTCATGAGTCACGTGTGGCGGCAGAAGGGGTCTGCCGTCTATCGCCTCAAGAGCCAGTGGGGAACCTCGAGGCTGCAGAGGAATGGAATTGGCGGCAGCGAACACACTATCAATGAACAAACCACCAGCACCAGAGTCCACCAACGCCTGGGTCGTCACCGAGCCCCCGACCCAGGAGAGTACAACAGTAATCAGTGGTTTGTCAACACAGGAAACCGGGGACGAGGAGACTCCACCCAAGATCTGCCCCCGACAGGATCTCAGGTGCGAGCGTTTCCCGGACGGTTCGGGCATGCCAACCGAAAATGCCCAGCGAGACCACAGTACAAGCATCGGCCCTCGCGTCTCCGGAGTACCCTCTCCCCCTCGGACAGGCGAGCAAACCCCAGCTGCATGGGTTCACCCCCAGACAAGTCATCCCCAGGAGGCGTGGGAGGAGAGGGAGGCACGGGTGGGACAGCAAACGTAGGCGCCAATCTGTTAGAAGACCTCCGCAGGCTCTCCTTAAAGGAAGGTCTCTCCCTGAGTCTGGTGTCAATCAAAATCAGGAAAGAAATAAGAGACTCGAGCTCCACTGGTAGGTCCTTAGCTGCAACCTCATCCTTCAAGGCATCCGAGAGACCATGAGAGAAAGCAGCGACCAGAGCCTCATTATTCCAGCCCACCTCTGCTGCCAGGGTACGAAACTCAATGGCGTATTCAGCTACGGATCGTGAACCCTGTCTGATGGACATAAGGAGCTTCGCAGCAGAGGCAGCACGAGCCGGCACATCGAATACCTTCCGAAGAGAAGCAACAAAACCGGAAAACTCGGCAACCACCGGATTGTTGTTCTCCCATAAAGGGCTGGCCCAGGCCAAGGCCTTGTCCGAGAGCAGCGAGATCAAGAAGCCCACCTTTGATCTCTCAGTAGGAAAGGCATGTGGCAGCAACTCGAAATAAATGCCCACCTGGTTAAGGAAACCTCGGCACTGAGTTGGCTCTCCCCCAAAGCGCTGTGAGGGGCAGAACCGGTCATACCCCGAAACACCGCAGGCGCAGCAACAGGTGTCGGGGTAGACTCTGGCGCAACAACCGGAGCGGCAGTAGGAGCGGGCCAAGGAGCGACAACCAACCCATCGGCAACGGAAGCTTAATGAGCCGTGCGTTCAAGCAGGGTTTGCAACGCCACAGCGAACCGACCCAACAGGTGATCCTGCTGATCAAGTCTGGCAACCAGCGTAGGTAGTGAGGATGGCCCTGTACCGTCAGAATTCATGGCTTGGTCCTAATGTCATGGAACCATGAACCAGACGTACAACAAGAGATAAGTGGAAATAAGAAGGCTTTATTGAAAATCAAGCTGTAAGGCAAAAGTCCAAACGGATGGCTAAACCGAAGCAGGGTCTTGCGAAGCCAGAGGTCAGGAACCAGAAGGGTAGTCAGACGAAGCCTGGATCAGGAACCAGCAGGGTAGTCAGACGAAGCCTGGATCAGGAACCAGCAGGGTAGTCAGACGAAGCCAGGATCAGGAACCAGAAGCAGCAGCAGTCTTAGAAGCATGTGAACACAGGAGGACCAAGCAAGGAACTGAAGCCACAGACCTCCTATATATATGAGCTAGGCATCCAGCTCCTCCCAGTGGGAAGGAGAAGCCGCAGGGTGGAAGGCTACAAGAAACCCAGAAACCAAGATGGCCGCCAGCACATGTCAAACGAAGGAGAGCAGCAAGAAGGTAAGACCATGACAAGCTGTCTGTCCTTTCCTTTCTCCACCTCATTTGCTCCACAGACAGGATCCGTTTTTTGGGGGTTATTTTTCTGATGGATCAGAGGAAAGGCAGAATAATCAGTGACATCAACACAAACTTACTGCTGACAGTAAGGGGGGGGGGGCTCTACTTGTATAAGCGTGTAACAGAACAGATTCTGTAGACATTATGTGCAATCAGCTGATGACGGTGTAAAAGGAGTGCACTTGTTCTTGGCACTAACATCAACCTTTAAGTCTGAGTTCATACTTGAGTTATTTGGTCAGTTTTGGCCCTGTGACTGCCCAAATAAGTGAATTGTGCAGTAATTCTAAGGCCCCTTTCACACGAGCGAGAATTCCATGCAGGTGCAATGTGTTAGGTGAACGCATTGCACCTGCACTGAATCCGGACCCATTCGATTTTCACTTGTGCGTTGCGTGAAAATCGCAGCATGTTCTATATTCTGTGTTTTTCACACAATGCAGGCCCCATAGAAATGAATGGGGATGCATGAAAATTGCAAGCATCCGCAAGCAAGTGCGGAAGCAATGAGATTTTCACGCATGGTTGCTAAGGAAACAAGGGATGAGATACCCGGGACCCCATTTACTTTATTATTTTCCATTATAGCATCGTTATAATGGAAAATAATAGCATTCTTTAATTCAGAATGCTAAGTAAAAGGTCCATTGTGGGGTTAATTTTTATTATTTTTTATTAACTCACCTCATCCACTTGAAAGCGCAGCTGGGCTGGTCTTCTTTCTTCTTCTTCTTCTTCTTCTTCTTCTTCTTCGTCTTCTTCTTCTTCTTTTTCTTGCAGGACCTGGCTGGAAAAGGACCTTCGATGACGTCAGCGCAGGTCCTGCTGAATGAAGATAGAAGATTTCTATCTTCATTTAGCAGGACCTGCGCTGACATCACAACGCTCACCACGTGGTGAGCGCGATGATGTCACCAAAGATCCTTTTCCAGCCAGGTCCTGCAAGAAGAAGAAGAAAAAAGACCAGACCAGTGATCAAGTGAGGTGAGTTTTTTTTTTTTTTTTTAACCCCACAATGGACCTTTTACTTAGCATTCTGAATTAAAGAATGCTATTATTTTCCATTATAACCATGTTATAATGAAAAATAATAAAATATACAGAACACCGATCCCAATCCCGAACTTCAGTGAAGAAGTCCGGGTTCAGGTCTGGGTACCACAGTCAGTTTTTTATCACGCGCATGCAAAACGCATTGCACCCGCATGGAAAAAACTGAAATGCAAATCTGTGTTTGGGCCACTATGTTGACTCCTCATGCTGTTGCCTCCGTCCCCACTCTGTGACTGAGCCACTATGTTGACTTCTCATGCGGTTGTCACCATCACCACTCTGTTAATGGGCCACTATGTTGACGTCTTATGCTGTTGCCACGTTCATTATTCTTTGATGGGGCCACTAGTGTCCCTGTTTGGCCTTGTTGACATCACCATTTATTTTACCCTTCTTCTGATCTGTCAGAAGAGCTGAAAAATAAAAAACACAACCGATCCTGTCTTTGGAGCATCCAAAAAGCCTCTATCACACGGTCAGTATTTTGCATCATGATATGCTCATGATTTGGAAGCCAAAAGCAGGAGTGGATACAAAACACAGAAGACATGCAAATATTCCCATCACGTGTCATCTCTGTTTTGGACCCACTCCTGTTTTATTTTTGTTTTTTGGGGGCTTTATCAAGACTGATCAATTACTGAACAGATATTAAGCCTGTAAAGAAAGATGCTCAAAAGACAGGATTTGTTTTTTTGGGGGGGTTCAACACAAACTTAAAGGTGTTGTCTCACCTTGTACATTGCTATATATGTTGAAGCTAAGACTGTAATGAACAACTTACTGTACCAATGTAATTCTGTTTTCCGTGTTGCAATTCAGCAGCGGTGGCCGCATCTGCTCACTACACACAAAGCAGGAGCTTTGGTGGCCGGGATCAGGGAGTGCGCCTAGCCGCGCATGTGCAGTACCTCCCCTCATGGCCACCTCGTAGATGCTATGTTGAACAGCTCCGGGCAGTAACAGAAGCCTCTGAGCTGTTCACAGAGAAAAGCAGGTCAAAGCATGCAGGGGGGGAAGATGTCCAGGATGAAACGCTGTCATCTAGTCAACTAGTGATATATGACAGCCTGAGTTATTTGTAGCAGTCATCTGCTGATGACAGACGTTCATGTTCATCTCGCTTTTTTTTTTTTGTGCTCTGTGCTATGTTCCATCACACTGTTAACTGTATATGCAAATATAAAGATCAGTGATGAGCAGCAGGGGCAATATTCAAATTCTCGATATTTCGTGAATATTTGGGTGAATATTCGTCATATTTTTGCGAATTTGAGAATTCATGATCTCCAGTCATTATTTTCTTGATTGTGAAAATTGATAATCGAAAAATTTGTGATACGAAAATTTGCAATCAACACTACTCCTAAAGTCAAAGATATTGCAGCCTTCTCATTGGCTCACAAGCAAGAAGCAGTGATGGATCATGGGTACTGATGAAAAAAAATCTAGAATATTAGCGATTACGAAGATATAGCACTATATTCTAGATATTCGCAAACTCTCGAAGTGTCAATATTTGCGATAAAAATTTGAGTTTAGAATATTCGCGATCAACACTAATAAAGATAACATTGTAGTTTGAGAACACATTCCTGAAACTTGAGCGGATCGGGAGCATGCACTGCAGAGAAAGGGACAGGATTACACTATCCCAGCACCACATGCCTCTGCCTTCAGTCAAGGCAAGAGTAAACACCCCCTGCAACTCTGATCAGTGGGCCTTGTGAACAGCATGAGAGAACAGAAAGGAGGAGGTGAGAAAACGTCTTAAATTCTAACACAAAAAAAAATCACTGGCCTTCATGCTGTACACCACTGAGAGGGAGGATAAACTCAACTACTATTGAGACATCCTATGTAGTCAGTTGGCCGCTACCTATATGCACCATTGCCCATCCTCACGAAGGTCTGACCAGAGGGGACCTCTTTGCTCACGCTCCACTGCCATGACTGCTGGAAGGGGGGTGGCAGGAGCAGCACCAATCAACATCAACTTGACAGAACAAAACATTGTGAAAAATAAACCGTTACCTCCAGGTATGTGCTGCTGCCACTATTCTAACGCTGCCACCATCTGATGCAACATGCCTGCTGCCTCTGCTGTCAGCCTCTCCTACTCCTACCATCTTGTCCTGTTACTGCCACTACGGTTGCCGCCCCAACCTCCCCACTCTGTGACTGGGCCACTAATCTGACTCCTTATGCTGTTCGCACCCCCTCCACTCTGTGACTGGGCCACTATTGTTGCTCCTCATGCTTTTCACACCCTCACCACTCTGTGACTGGGCCAGTGTTGTGACTGTTCAAGCTGTTGCCACCCTCACCAGTCTGTTCTGGGCCCATTAGTGTGAGTGTTTGTCCTTGTTGACATTAGTGTTGAGCGCGAATATTCGAATATCAAATTTTTTTCGCGAATATCGGCACCTCGCTTATTCGCAAATATTTCGAATATAGTGATATAAATTCGATATTTCGAATATTCTTTTTTTTTTTTTTTTATTGTTATATTTTTTTCTTTCCCACTTCCCTAAAGTTGTTCTTACCTGTCCTTTGGATTCCTGGCTTCCTGGCTGCTCCAGTCAGTGCCCGTTGCCGCTTCTGCCAACTTCCGTGCTCATGGAGCGTCCCCATCACCATAGGAACGTCTCCATACACTAGAATGTACTGTCGGATTTGAGAATTATGTTGAAATCGCAATTCGATTTTTTCAAGTTATAATAATCGAATTTCGATTTTAACTTAAAGGCTACTCTCCTATTGAAATAGCAATGCGATTAATTCAAGTTATAATAATCGAATTTCGATTTTAACTTAGCATTGCTATATTCCATATTCGTTAATTCTAGCCTAATATGGAATATAGCAGTGCTAAGTTAAAATCGAAATTCGATTATTATAACTTGAATTAAACGAATTGCGATTTCAACTTGGACCTGGTTTACTATGGTTGGCTTGGTAGAATTAGCGAATATGATGAATGTATTCGTCATATTCCACAAAACGAAGATAACAAAGTATTCTGCATCTTCGTTTTAGCTACCTATTCATCAACTTCGCTAATTCTAGCAATCATATAGGAAAGTTTACTATAGAGACAGCTAAGTTTAATTCGCTATGCGATTATATTACTTAGCTTTTTTTTTATAAATAGAATAATTATAATAATTATCAGGTATTATAATTATTCTATTTATTTATTTTTTTAAAAGCAGTCATATAATCGCATAGCGAATTAAACTTAGCTGTCTCTATAGTAATCTTTCCTATATGATTGCTAGAATTAGCGAAGTTGACGAATAGGTAGCTAAAACGAAGATGCAGAATACTTTGTTATCTTCGTTTTGTGGAATATAACGAATATATTCGTCATATTCGCTAATTCTACCAAGCCAACCATAGTAAACCAGGTCCAAGTTGAAATCGCAATCAATTACTTCAAGTTATAATAATCGAATTTCGATTTTAACTTAGCACTGCTATATTCCATATTAGGCTAGAATTAACGAGTATGGACTATAGCAGTGCTAAGTTAAAATCGAAATTCGATTATTATAACTTGAATTAATCACATTGCTTTTTCAATAGGAGAGTAGCCTTTAAGTTAAAATCGAAATTCGATTATTTAAATCGCATATTAATCGTAATAACAAGAATAATGACGAATATTCGATTTCGACGAATATAAAACGAACATTCTATCGAATATTTGCAAATTTCGTCGAAATCGAATATGGCACCTGCCGCTCATCACTAGTTGACATTACTGTTTAGTTTACAGTTCTTCTGATCTGTCTTTGGAGCATCTATAAGGCCTTGATCACATGATTTGAAAGCCAAAAGTGGATCCAAAATACAGAGGACATGCAAATATTTCCATGCCATTTCATCTCTGTCTTTGCTTTACAAATACTGATCAGTTACTGACCAAATACTGATCGTGTGAAGTTGGATGCTCAAAATACAGGTTTTGCTTTTTGGGGTTTGTTCTTCTGACAGATCAGAAGACAGGAAAAGTAAACAGTGATATCAACAAAGACAACCTTACTGCTGACAGTTCACACTTAAGTTATTTGGTCAGTTAATTCCAGCAGTTCCTGTATGGTGAGCCGAAGTCAGGAGAAAATCCTACTCTCAGATAAGGTATCATGAAGATCTGCACCTGTTCTAGGTTTTTGACCCTTAACTGACCAAATAAGTGAAATGTTAACTGAGCCTAATAGTGACGCACAGTCATTTTACATCTAACAGAAGTATCCAAAAGCATGTATTTGCACTGCCACAACATTGATTAAAAGAATCTTTTTTCACTACGTTATTGAAACTGCCTCCATGTCCTACATTTGTTCCACTAAAGGGTCATTGGGACACAGCTCCTGCAGGGGCGCACAGTTTATTTTCCCTTTACTGAAGGCTGCTGTATGCTTTTCTTTTGGTTTAGCTAGGGATTTGCTAGGACTGTTGGTGGCCTGCATAACAAAACATATGTCCATATATTGTATAAGACCTGACTGTTACAGTAACTGTTTCACTTCATAAAAGACTAGCATGTATGTTGCTGCAATGCATAGTGATGTATATCTGTAAATAATAAATCAAGGCAACTGGACGTACTGTAGATTTCTTGAAAACGTTTCACTCTTTCTTCCAATTCTGAGAATTGAGAAAGCTTGTTGGAAGAACGAGTGAAACGTTTTCAAGAAATCTACAGTAAGTCCAGTTGCCTTAATTTATTCTTTACAGATATACCATGACCTGGATAAATGATAACCTTCACAGATATAGTGATGTATATAGAAATACATTCTCCCTGTAGGTTAGAAGCACTGTAGGGTCTCTGATAAAAGACATTCAACACCTTCCAGATTGTTTTGTGATTTTAACCTGATTTAGATTTTTTTTTTTGTATATTATCCTTTGACCTAATGGATTCTTGTACTTTTGGTTCATAAAATCTATGCTGTAATTTTTAAAGACCTTGATGTCTTTTTGGCATGCTATCTTTTGTCCTCTTAAACAATTGTATTTTTTTGGTTCATATCACCTATGATTTTGATCTACTGAAGAAATTCACTTGGATTCTTTTTCAGATTTTGAATGTACTATATACATTCTGAAGGCTTTCATTTGAGCTGTGCATGATTTGCACAACTGAAATATGTAGGTAAATACATAGAAATCTTGTAACATAGTTTGTAAGGCATAAAAAAGACATCTGTCCATCTAGTTCAGCCTATTATCTTGCAAGTTGAACCAGAGGAAGGCAAAAAGCCCTGAGGTAGAAGCCAATTTTCCTTATTTTAGGGGGGAACAATTCTTTCCTGACTCCAATCAGGCAATAAGAATAATTCCTTGAATCAACGACCTGTCTTCAGAAATCTAGTAACTATTTCCTTAATATTATTACACTCCAGAAATACATCTAGGCTCCTCTTGAATTCTTCCAGTGAACTTGCCATCACCACCCCTTCGAGCAGAGATTTCCATAATCACACTGCTCCTAAAGTAAAGAATCCTCTTCTATGTTTTTTTCTTCTTTCTTTTCTCTAGACGTAGAGGAGGCCCCCTCGTCACAGTCCTTGGTATAAATAGATGATGGGAAAGATCTCTGTACTGACCCCTGATATATTTATACATAGTTATTAGATTGCCCCTCATTCGTCTTTTTTCTACACTTCATTCATACCTCACTCTCACACCATCACTTTATAAGGTTTTAGTTCACCAAGCAAATTGTTGAGATCTACAGTATTCAGTAGAAGGGTCCATTCACACCTCCGTATGTGTTTTGCGGATCCGCAAATTGCAGATCTGCAAAACACGGACACCGGCAATGTGCATTCTGCATTTTGCGGACTGCAGATCGCCTGCACGCTCATAGAAAATGCCTTTTCTTGTCGGCAATTGCGGACAAAAATAGGACATGTTCTATTTTTTTGCGGAATGGAAGTGTGGATCCGCAAATGCGGACGCAGACAGCACATTCCGGCCCCATTATAAAAAAGAATGGGTCCGCACGTGTTCCGCAAAATGGAACGGATGCGGACCCATTTTGCGGACGTGCGAATGTACCCGAAGAAACACATTTGCTTAGTTACTAAAACTGTAATAATCTTCCCAACTAATGAAGCTGCTAATTAAAAATGCTAAAATAGTATTTGAAATACTTCATTTTTCCCATTGACTGACATCTATCTCTGAACCATTTCCAGCAATATATTCCAAAGGAATACGGTAAATTCCTCTGATACCACTTCAAAGACAGCCCGAGTCTTCCATTTCTATGCAGTAAATTAATGTGACTTGACTTTGAAGCTTTAGGAATCCCTAATGAATTTTTGTCCTTTTGTCACATTGTGTCACTTAACCTCTGTTTTTGAATAATAATATCCATAAACTATATAGTGTATACAGATGCAGGACCTTTGCTTAGAAATGTTTAAAGAGTGCCTGGCTCTTTTTAGTTTTTTAACATTTTGCAGGGACTCTTGTTTCTTAAGTATTGTAATTCAGATTATTTGAAAATGCAGAAGACATTTTTTTTTTGCACTGAAGTGTTAGACTCCACAGCCCCAAAGAACCTAAACTTTCCCAGAAGGCTTTAATTAAACTTTGTACATTTTTCTTTATTTATTTTTCTGTACGGGCTATGAGTGCCATAGAGAAGAAGCCGGGAAAGCCAAATGCTGCTCAAAGTTAAATGGTCCCTGTTTAATATATTTAAGTCAAGCCATTCTGCTGTGTATGTTATATAAAAGGGAAATTCTCATGATGGTACATGATGGCATATTAGGAGGACATGCTACCATTTACTGATCAGTACATGATGGCATATTAGGAGGGCATGCTGCCATTTACTGATCAGTACATGATGGCTTATTAGGAGGGCATGCTGCCATTTACTTATTATATGATAGCTGTGAGTCTGACAGAGATAGTTGAGTACAGAGCTCAGCTGCAGTATCTTCATTAGTGATGAGCAGCAGGGGCAATATTCAAATTTGCGATTATGTTCTTGATTGCGAAAATTGGCAATGTAATATGTGCGTATTGCGTGCGCAATACAGGTGTAGGTCACTGTTGCTACATTTTTCAAGCTGCTAGAAGTTTCCTGAGACTGGAGAAAATGGTTGGCACGGCAGAACATTACAATAGCTTTATATGGAGATAGAGTGCTCCAATATATTCGCGATTGAGCAAATTGTCAATTAATTATGCGCATATTTTTGTGCAATACGTGCAACTTCACATTTTAGCAGGTCTGACTACATATTACGGATTGGTGCACAAAGTATTGTCACACTACCTAACACCCTGCACAGCTACACTATATCATGATCTAACCAACACTGACAACATCTCCCACTAACTATCTGTATTATATATATAAATATATATATATATATATACATAAAAGCTAACTATCTAATGTAATTAAACAGTAAAGCACAGAGAGCAGCAATAACACTGCTGTCTCTCTCAGAACTCCATAAAACTACGGAAAATGCTGGGGAGGTTATTATATAGTAAGGGGTAGGCAACTTTCCTATTGGTTGCTAGGGATGTTGCTAAGCTCAGATAAAGACATTGCAGCCTTCTCATTGGCCCACAAACAAGAAGGGAGGTTACTGATGAAAAAAAAATAAAAATATTCGAGAATACGAATTTATAGCATTATATTCTAAATATTCGAGAATTCTCGAAGTGGCGATATTCGCAATTAAAATTCTCAAATTTGAATATTCGCGCCTAACACTAGTCTTCATTAGTCCCATAGAATTTTAATCGATCAGCAGTGTGTGTGACCAGAGCTCCATTCAAACAGGAGACATGGAACCTTTTTTGTGAATGGAGGTTGTCCCAGTGGTCTGACCCCCCAATAATCATATATTTATCCCTAGAGATGACCATAATCCGCCTGAATCGTCAGTGTCCCAATTTCGCTGAAACGCATATCTTTTTGCCTCCCTTTAGGAACCAGGTAGTATTTCCCTCATTTTCCCTTTACAGTGAGGTCTGAAAGCATGTCTATCTAATAATCACCACTAGCAAGATGTTAACGATATGTTTGTCAACATTTAAGAAACTAAGCATTCAAGGTGAAATGGTCACCAGCATGCACATAGACCCAGTTACTTTGTTCTCCACCCCCCACTTCAAAGGTTGGTCATGGCCATCATTATCAGCTTCATCATATGTGCCAAAATGAGTGTCAGTCTCGACCCCTAGCTTTAACTGTAAAATCTCCATGTCCCCCTTCACCACCAACTGAACCTCCTCCACCAATTATTCCTACAAGTGCAGGTCCCCAAAAGTCACTTGACAGTGAGACAAATGTGGAAGCTATTCTTTTTCTACCACATCTTGTATTATTGTTAGAATTTACTGCATTTGTGGGAATTTGCTCTGGTAGACAGGTTAGCGGACGCAGTCTTTAACTTCTTCAGTTCAGTGTTTTATTCACACATAAGGAAAAGCTAAAAGTAACAGTTTGCAGTCTTGGTGTTTGTTCACACCATAAAAGTCCACAGAACAAAAGCCTTCACCTGGTCAGCAGTTTTTCCACCCACAGTCCACAGCAGGCTTTAGGGCGTGTTTCCCATCAGTCGTCTCTCTGCACAAGTTCTCAGTTCCCCAACACACAGAGACTAACAGTGCTCCACTGTCAGAGAGGAGTAATCCACACCTAGCTGAGACTGCTGGCCGTGTTTGATATAGGCCAGTAAAGACTCGGTCTGGAACATGGGGAGCAGCCACCTACCCAGCACTTTGGCTACTCCCAGTAAGATCCGGCCCGAATCGGCTTTACAGCCATACTAACAGAAAACAGTGTCAAACAGCACTAGCTGCCACTGACCCTTGAAATTACCGGCTCTTACCTCACCGAGGTCAGGTACCTCGGTGACACATACCTTCCGTCAATGACAGCCCCTTGTGCCTTCCTACACAATATACAGTAAGTATCGAAGGATGACATATCCAGGACTATCCAGGAATTTAGGTGTATGTTTTTCCAACACATTAACACCAAAGCTGATGCAACCATCTCTAGACGTGAGGCAACACCATAATGGAGACTAGAGATGAGCGAAGCGAAGTTGGCGAAGTGGAATTCGATTCGAATTTCAGGAAAAATTTGATTTGCACTGAATCCGAATTTCCTCATGCTTTGTGGTAACGAATCGCATACACATGTTAGGACATGGAGCAAGAAACGGTGTAAATGAGGGATTACCCACAATGCCATGCATGCAGCCAATCAGCAGCCAGTGAGTTCTGTGAAGTCACAGCCCTATAAATAGCCATAGCCATCTTGGATTCAGCCATTTCCCAGTGTATTTTGCACGGAGAGACGTCAGCAGGCGCTAGGGACAGTGGTAGAAAAGACTTTAAAACTTTTATTTTGCTATATAGAAGTTCAGCAAAAGGATATGGAGGAATCATTCCACAGTATTGAAGCAGAACAGGGTTCAGTAGGGGAGTTTACAGACTGGGTAATAGGAACAATCCTATTTCACCTTGCTGCACTGACTGCGGATCCAAATTACCATTATACAGCTCTGTAATTACAGCAAACCGTTCTTGTTATTGGTGTGCAGCCATTAACAGGGTTTATTACAAGGAAATATTTATACTAATGTTGATCAAGCACCAAAGTGCTCAGGTGCTCGAGTAGAACACCTCGGGATGCTCGGGTGCTCTACCAAGCACCCGAGCACAATGGAAGTCAATGGGAGAACCCGAGCATTAAACCAGGCATCCCCTACTCTGAAGACGGGAGGGTGTCTGGTTCACAGAAAAAGATCAGGAATTGATGTAAACACCACTGAAATGGTTCGGGAACAGCATGGGGAGGGATGTTTGGATGCAACTTGGACTCCCAGGTCGCTGCTGGGAACGATGTTGTCTGAGTAGTACGCAAAAAAACAAAGATAAAATCGATTTTTGAGGAAAAATTGTTAGGAAACATTCTTTCTTGTATATTTACTTGTATATAAAGTGCAAGTTCTGCCACAAATTACAAGGAAGAGGCACTCCGATACAACCTGTATATCACATAAAGGAGGGCCTCATTCACATTGTGGTACAATTGTTCAGGTAGTGGGACTCCTACACTCATAAAGCCTATACACTAAGTGAAAGGGATGCCAAAAATTACAAGGAACCGGCACTCCAATACACCCTTTATTACACATAAAGGAGGGCATCATATACAGCCTTGAAAAATTATGATTGATGGCCTGCTGGTGACCCTCAAATACATTATGAGCAAGGGCCTGCTGGTGACCCTTTAAAACATTAAGGGCAAGGGCCTGCTGCTGATATGACCATCTAAAAGATTAGGGGTGAGGGTCTGCTGCTGAGCTGACCATCTAAAACATTAAGGGTAAGGGCCTGCTGCTAAGCTGACCATCGAACAATTATGGTTGAGGGTCTACTTGTGAGCTGACTCTCTAAAACATTAGGTGCGAGTGCCTGCTGCTGATCTGACCATGGAAAAAATTATGGGCAAGGGCTTGCTGCTGAGCTGACCATCTAAAACAGGCATGCTCAACTTGCAGCTCTCCAGCTGTTGTAAAACTACAGCTCCCAGCATTCTACAGCTATCAGCCTAGAGCAGGGCATTGTGGGAGTTGTAGTTTTACAACAGTTGGAGGGCCACAGGTTGAGCATGCCTTATCTAAAACATTATGGGCGAGGGCCTGCTGCTGAGCTTACCATCTAAAACATTAGGGGCGAGGGCCTGCTGCCGAGCTGACTCTCTAAAACATTAGCGGCTAGTGCCTGCTAAAACATTATGGGCGAGGGCCTGCTGCTGAGCTGACTATCTAAAACATTAGGGGTGAATGCCTGCTGCTGCGCTGACCATCAAAAAAATTATGGTTGAGGGCCTGTTGCTGAGCTGACCATCCAAAAACTTATGGTTGAGGGCCTGCTGCTGAGCTGACCATCCAAAAAATTATAGTTGAGGGCCTGCTGCTGAGCTGACTCTCTAAAACATTAGGGGCTAGTGCTTGCTGATGAGCTGACCATTGAAAAAATGATGGTTGAGGGTCTGCTGCTGAGCTGACCGTCGAAAAAATTATAGTTGAATGTCTGCTGCTGAGCTGACCCTCATTAGGAGTGAGGACAGCCTAATAAGCATGTTGATATGATGGAGGAGGAGGAGGAGGAGGACGAGAAAGGGAAGTTTGAATCATATACCCTTTTTTGCGGTATACCGCTTTCCTCTGGTGGAGGAGAGAAGTCAGGGGCAATCCAGGCCTTGTTCATTTTGATAAGAGTCAACCTGCCAGCATTTTCAGTTGACAGTCAGTTATTATGCCCCCAGCAGTACTAAATACCTGCTCTGTCAAAATGACCCTTAACCACTCAGCTAAAATAGCCAGCTACTTAAACAAAAATAATAATTAACCCCTTTAAGGACACAGCCTTATTTCACCTTAAGAACCAGGCCATTTTTTGCAAATCTGACAGGTGTCACTTTAAGTGGTGATAACTTTAAAACACTTTGACTTATCCAGGGCATTCTGAGATTGTTTTTCCGTCACATATTGTTCTTCATGGCACTGGAAAAATGAAGTAAAAAAAAACATTTTTATTTATAAAAAAAATAGCAAATTTACCAAAAATTTGTAAAAAAACTGCAAATTTCCAAGTTTCAATTTCTCTATTTCTATAATACACAGTAATACCTACAACAATAGTTATTACTTTACATTCCCCATATGTCTACTTCATGTTTGGATCAATTTGGGAATGATATTTTATTTTTGGGGGATGTTACAAGGCTACAAGGCTTAGAGGTTTAGAAGCAAATCTTGAAATTTTTCAGAAATTTCACTTTTTAGTGACCAGTTCAGGTCTGAAGTCACTTTATGAGGCTTACATAATAGAAACCACCCAAAAATGACCCCATTCTAGAAACTACACACTTAAGGTATTCAAAACTGATTTGACAAACTTTGTTAACCCTTTAGGTGTTCCACAAGAATTAATGGAAAATAGAGATACAATTTAAAAATTTCACTTTTTTGGCAGATTTTCCATTTTATTATTTTTTTTTCCAGTTACAAAGCAAGGGTTAACAACCAAACAAAACTCAATATTTATGGCTCTGATTCTGTAGTTTACAGAAACACCCCATATGTGGCCGTAAACCGCTGTACGGGCACACGGCAGGGTGCAGAAGTATGGAATGCCATACGATTTTGGAAGGCAGATTTTGCTGGACCGTTTTTTTTTGACACAATGTCCCATTTGAAGCCCCCCTGATGCACCCCTAGAGTAGAAACTCCAAAAAAGTGACCCCATTTTAGAAACTACGGGAAAGGGTGGCAGTATTGTTGGTACTAGTTTAGGGTACATATGATTTTTGGTTGCTCTATATTACACTTTTTGTGAGGCAAGGTAACAAGAAATAGCTGTTTTGGCACCATTTTTATTTTTTGTTATTTTCAACATTCATCTGACAGGTTAGATCATGTAATATTTTTATAGAGCAGGTTGTCACGGACGCTGCGATACCTAATATGTATACTATTTATTTTATTTATTTAAGTTTTACACAATGATTTCATTTTTGAAACAAAAAAAATCATGTTTCAGTGTCTCCATAGTCTGAGAGCCATAGTTTTTTCAGTTTTTGGGCAAATATCTTGGCTAGGGTATGATTTTTGCAGGATGAGATGAAGGTTTGATTGGCACTATTTTGGGGTGCGTATGACTTTTTGATCGCTTGCTATTACACTTTTTGTGATGTAAGGTGAACAAAAATGGCTTTTTTAACTTTTTTTTTTTAAGGTGTTCACCTGAGGAGTTAGATCATGTTACATTTTTATAGAGCAGGATGTCAGGGACGCGGCGATACCTAATATGTATACTTTTTTTTATTTATGTAAGTTTTACACAATGATTTCATTTTTGAAACAAAAACAAAAAAATCTAGTTTTAGTATCTCCATATTCTGAGAGCCATATTTTTTTCAGTTTTTGGGCGATTATCTTAGGTAGGTTCTCATTTTTTGCGGGATGAGGTGACGGTTTGATTGGTACTATTTTGACGTACATACGACTTTTTTGATCACTTTTATTACCTTTTTTGGGAAGTACAGTGGGCAAAATTTATATTTCATTTTATTTTTATGGCGTTCACCGTTCGGGTAAAGTAACACAACCGTTTTATAGATCAGGTCGTTACGGACGCAGTGATATCAAACATGTGTAGGGAATTTTTTAAATATTTTTTAATCAGTGATAAATGTGTTTTTTGATTTTTACTTTTTTTTCATTCTTTTTTCCTTTTTTTTTTTACCCAGATCCACTTGGTTCTTGAAGATCCAGTGGGTCTGATGTCTGTATAATAGTGTATTGTATTGTATTTTACTTACACTTTGTCTGAACAGATCTCTGCCTTTAGCATAGATCTGTTCAGCACCATGGACAGCAGGATGCCTGAGAAGGTCTTCTGTTGCCATGGGAACCTTCCCCGTCTGCCACAACTGAGCAGACAGGGAAGGGGAAGGAGGGGAGCTCCCTCCCTCTGTGCCTGTCTGGGGGCTGCAAAGGCACAGCAGCCCCCTGATGGGAGGGAGCTCCCTGACTGTTAACCTTTTCCATACAGCGGTCCATACGGACCGCGGTATGGAAAGGGTTAAACGGCTGACATCGCAGCACAGATGTCAGCCGTTTATACCAGAGTGTCAGCAATGTGCTGACACTCTGGTATACCCACTGGACACCAATCAATATTCAAGAGGAGGCGGGGGCGGGGGATCGCGATCCCGCCAGCCGCACCGCCCGCCTCCCGCACCGCCTGCAACCCTTCCCCTGCACCACCCGCCGGCATAATAATCATTCAGGGGTGCAGGGGGGGGGGGGGTGAAAAATCAATATTTTCTGCATTTTAAAGTTTCTGATCCCCGCGGTCCGATCAGAAACTGCAGAAAGCGCAGCAAACGCAGGTCTGAATTGACCTGCGGATTGCCGCGATCGCCGACATGGGGGGGTCACAGGACCCCCCGGCGCATCTAGCCAAGGTGCCTGCTCAATGATTTGAGCAGGCACCGGGTTCCGATCACCGCCAGCCGGGCGGCGGTGATCGGAACCATGCATGATGTACCGGTACGTCATGTGTCGTTAAGTACCAGGACAACATGATGTACCGGTGCGTCATGTGTCCTGAAGAGGTTAAGTACCAGGACAACATGCCATACCGGTACGTCATGTGTCCTGAAGAGGTTAAAAATTAAAATACTTATATGAGACTTCTATTGTCAGTGGCTGATTCAGAGCCTGGTCTCGGGAGGGGCACTTCCGGATAATTTTCTGTCCGCCGCCACAAAACAATGGTGCTTATAGAACAGACTACACAGTGTAGCGGTATACTGTATATTGTGTGGCACAGTGTATGCTATATGTGTTTAACACAAACATATTTCACATGAAAACTTACAATTACTTGGCTTGGCCCTTGGGGATCTCAGACAGCGCTTCAACACTTTGGCCGGGGGCTCAGTGGAGCTGATGTGTTTTATCCTAATGAGAATGATTTAATAATAAGGATTTGGAGAAGGGGCAGTGGGGTCGCAGAGCAGGGAGAGGCTGGTGCTGCTACTAGGGGGCTCATACCATGAGCTCCCCCAGTAGAAATAATTCTCCTTATAATGTGACAGCACAAAAAATACCCCCTTGTAATGCCCCCAGTTGAGCTAATGTCCCCATAGTGCCCCCATAATGTGCCAGTATAAAATACTCCTATATAGTGCCCCCAGTAAATGCCCTCCATAGTGCTCCTCTCCCCTTTCCTCCTAGTGCCCCCCTTAATGTACCAGTATAAAATGCCCCATATATAGTGCCCTAGTAGATGCCCTCAGTGTCCCCCATAATAAGTAATAATAAGTGCCCCCAATCATGTGCCAGTAATAAGTTCCCCCATAGATGCCCCCCAATCATGTGCCAGTAAGAAGAGCACCTCCCTTCATGTGCCAGTAACAAAAGCACCCCCCATCATGTGCCAGTAATAAGAGCCCCCCCATCATGTGCCAGTAATAAGAGACCCCCATCATGTGCCAGTAATAACAGCGATACAGATGACTATAGAGATGGAAGCGCTCATCTCCCTGTGCCCTTGTGCCGCCGCCTCCCACTTCTGAGCAGCTCGGGGTGGGGCAATTGCCCAGTTGCCCCCCCCCCCTGAATCCGCCTGTGTCTACCCGTAGAGGAATACATACTACTACTAAGTATTCCTATACAGTAGAGGTCTCATATTTTTTTTTATTTTTTAAGTGACTGTGTCTATGCAACTATATAGTGTAGTGGCTAAACTCCTGGGCTGTGATGCAGAAGCTGTGACTTCAAATCCTGTCACAAACTTTTTCAGAAATAGAGGTTAAATTAGATTTATATATTTAATATTTTTGGGGGGTAATTGTGAAAAATGTATGGCACAAAATAAATGTGTAATTACAAAAAAATGTATATATATATATATTTATATACTGTGTGTATATATATATATATATATATATATATATATATATATTAAAGAAAATTGGACAGCACTCCAAAACTATAAAGATATGAAAAGTTTATTTACCCATGTGGAGCAATGCAATGGCGATGTTTAGCTCATCCTTAGAGCCTTTATATATACCCCCTTGTAATGCCCCAGTATACATATACAATAATACTTCTGATATATATGAATGCATAATATGTGGGAAACTACTACTGATTTTTTAGCCATAATATTTTTACATATGAGCTTCAAGAGGTAGTCACCTGAAATGGTTGTCACTTCACAGGTGTGCCCTGTCAGGTTTAATAAGTGGGATTTCTTGCCTTATAAATGGGGTTGGGACCATCAGTTGCCTTGTGGAGAAGTCAGGTGGATACACAGCTGATAGTCCTACTGAATAGACTGTTAGAATCTGTATTATGGCAAGAAAAAAGCAGCTATGTAAAGAAAAATGAGTGGCCATCATTACTTTAAGAAATGAAGGTCAGTCAGTCCGAAAAATTGGGAAAACTTTGAAAGTGTCCCCAAGTGCAGTCACAAAGACCATCAAGCGCTACAAAGAAACTGGCTCACATGCAGACCGCCCCAGGAAAGGAAGACCAAGAGTCAACTCTGCTGCGGAGGATAAGTTCATCCGAGTCACCAGCCTCAGAAATCGCAGGTTAACAGCAGCTCAGATTAGAGACCAGGTCAATGCCACGCAGAGTTCTAGCAGCAGACACATCTCTAGAACAACTGTTAAGAGGAGACTGTGTGAATCAGGCCTTCATGGTAGAATATCTGCTAGGAAACCACTGCTAAGGACAGGCAACAAGCAGAAGAGACTTGTTTGGGCTAAAAAACACAAGGAATGGACATTAGACCAGTGGAAATCTGTGCTTTGGTCTGATGAGTCCAAATTTGAGATCTTTGGTTCCAACCACCGTGTCTTTGTGTGATGCAGAAAAAGTGAACGGATGGACTCTACATGCCTGGTTCCCACCGTAAAGCATGGAGGAGGAGGTGTGATGGTGTGGGGGTGCTTTGCTGGTGACACTGTTGGGGATTTATTCAAAATTGAAGGCATACTGAACCAGCATGGCTACCACAGCATCTTGCAGTGGCATGCTATTCAAACCGGTTTGCGTTTAGTTGGACCATCATTTATTTTTCAACAGGACAATGACCCAAAACACACCTCCAGGCTGTGTAAGGGCTATTTGGCCATGACAGTGATGGGATGCTGCGCCAGATGACCTGGCCTCCACAGTCACCAGACCTGAGCCCAATCAAGATGGTTTGGGGTGAGCTGGACCGCAGAGTGAAGGCAAAAGGGCCAACAAGTGCTAAGCATCTCTGGGAACTCCTTCAAGACTGTTGGAAGACCATTTCAGGTGACTACCTCTTGAAGCCCATCAAGAGAATGCCAATAGTGTGCAAAGCAGTAATCAAAGCAAAAGGTGGCTACTTTGAAGAACCTAGAATATGACATATTTTCAGTTGTTTCACACTTTTTTGATAAGTATATAATTCCACATGTGTTAATTCATAGTTTTGATGCCTTCAGTGTGAATCTACAATTTTCATAGTCATGAAAATAAAGAAAACTCTTTGAATGAGAAGGTGTGTCCAAACTTTTGGTCTGTACTGTATATATATATATATATATATATATATATCCAAAAGATGGCAGGTCAGCACTCCTCACTTCAAGTGATGCAAATGATTCAGGTGCCAGCGTTTTCCCCTGGGTCCTGAGGTCCAAACACAATCCAAATAAATGTAACGCAGCACTCCTTAGATAAAAAGTGAAAAATTACAAAATGTATTCAACACATGTTGATACAGGCAACGTTTCAGGTCTCTCACAGAGCCATTATTAGGCCCAGTGAAACACATAATAAGGTGACTGAGCATATATAGAAACATTTCAGGAAGTAATCAGTGCTAATTTCCTGTTTAATTCCATACTGGTGCATATAAAAACTCCATACAAAACAATTCATTCTCTTGTGACAATTCATGGTGCAGCAACCATCGGATCCCCTCAGGTATAGTGTATCACATTTCCGTGATTCTCTTCAATTTCATAGTGCTTCATGTACTGTATACTCATCGCTTCCCAAATAGTGATAGTGATAAAAACATCCATGCTTGCTCCAACATAATTCACGCCTGTAAGAAAACCGCAACACAGGAATCCATAAAATTTAGTTACCTTATGCTCTCATGGCACTATATCAAAGATGGCGTGTTCCCCCATCTCGGCATGTCTCTCTGTACACTGTGCCTGCACTGCCCTCATACCGCCGTGCGTCATCACCCGGTGTTAGAGGCAGGCCAATCTCGCAGCATGCTCTCACAGCGCTACATTAAAGATGGAGCGTTCCCCCAACTCGGCGTGTCTCCCTGTTCATTACGCCTGCGCCACCATCGCATCGCAGCGCATCACAAACCCGGCACCCAGGGCGAACCAACACTGCAACACGCGCATGCCCAACTCAGCCTCCCGCCCTGCACCCCACGCCTGCAACAGGGTGAACACCGAAGGAGCACCAAAGTTACCAAGTCTGGAAACCTGGTCAACCATCAGTATTACATCACACAGCATCTTCATGTCGCCCAAGATTCTCTATACATCAAAGCGCTGTATTCACTAGAAGCAGCAATAAAACCTTGTATTGACCACAGCCTGAATTACATAATTGTTACTTGTATTTATTGAGGACTATATTAGATATGGTACTGACCACAATCTATGTGAGCTCCCGGGAGTACTACCCGGTATATTCAACACATGAACATTTGCATACGTATACTCACATATTAAAGTCCCTCTGTAATAATGGTAACGATTAGAATTATAAGGTAACTGAAATGGATAAAACCTGGGTAAGCGATCTCTCCCACAGGTGTCCACAACTCTCAATAAGTAACTGCGGAATATATATATAATAATATATCATAATTAGGGATGAGCGAACTCGAACTGTATAGTTCGGGTTCGTACCGAATTTTGGGGTGTCCGTGACACGGACCCGAACCCGGACATTTTCGTAAAAGTCCGGGTTCGGGTTCGGTGTTCGTCGCTTTCTTCGCGCTTTTGTGACGCTTTCTTGGCGCTTTTTGAAAGGCTGCAAAGCAGCCAATCAACAAGCGTCATACTACTTGCCCCAAGAGGCCATCACAGCCATGCCTACTATTGGCATGGCTGTGATTGGCCAGAGCACCATGTGACCCAGCCTCTATTTAAGCTGGAGTCACATAGCGCCGCCCGTCACGCTGCTCTGATTAGCGTAGGGAGAGGTTGCGGCTGTGACAGTAGGGCGAGATTAGGCAGATTAACTCCTCCAAAGGACTTGATTAACTGATCGATCTGCAGCTGTGGATCATTGAGCTGCTGATCCTCAATTGCTCACTGTTTTTAGGCTGCCCAGACCGTTTGTCAGTCACATTTTTCTGGGGTGATCGGCGGCCATTTTGTGTCTTGTGGTGCGCCAGCACAAGCTGCGACCAAGTGCATTTAACCCTCAATGGTGTGGTTGTTTTTTGGCTAAAGCCTACATCAGGGTGAAGCTGTCACACCAAGTGCATTTAACCCTCAGTAGTGTGGTTGGTCAAGCTATCACACCAAGTGCATTTAACCAGCAATAGTCTGTTCATTTTTTGGCCATATACTAAATCAGGGGCAAGCTGCGCCCGTCACCAAGTGCATTTAACCCTCAGTAGTGTGGTTGGTCAAGCTGTGACACCAAGTGCATTTAACCAGCAATAGTCTGTTCATTTTTTGGCCATATACTACATCAGGGGCAAGCTGCGCCCATCACCAAGTGCATTTAACCAGCAATAGTGTGGTTATTTTTTGGCCATATCCCAGTCTAATTCTGTCACTAAATCCATACCGGTCACCCAGCGCCTAAATACTAGGCCTCAAATTTATATCCCGCTAAATCTCTCGTTACCGCTGTCCTGTTGTGGCTGGGAAAGTTATTTAGTGTCCGTCAAAGCACATTTTTTGTTCTGGGTTGAAATACAATTCCCAATTTAGCAATTTAAAATTTAGTGGTTTCTGCTGTATCAGATCTATTTGAAATCTATCCCTAAAAGGGTATATAATATTCAAGGTGCACATAGGGTCATTCAGAATAACTTCACACACCCGCTACTGTGCATTTCCAAGTCTAATTCTGTCACTAAACCCATACCTGTCACCCAGCGCCTAAATACTAGGCCTCAAATTTATATCCAGCTAAATCTGTCCTTAGTGCTGTAGCTGGGCGAGTTATTTAGTGTCCGTTCAAGCACATTTCTTGTTCTGGGTTGAAATACAATTCCCAATTTAGCAATTTCATAACTTAGTGGTTTCTGCTATATCAGAGCTATTTGAAATCTATCCCTAAAAGGGTATATAATATTCAAGGTGCACATTGGGTCATTCAGAATAACTTCACACACACCCGCTACTGTGTATTTCCAAGTCTAATTCTGTCACTAAACCCATACCTGTCACCCAGCGCCTAAATACTAGGCCTCAAATTTATATCCTGCTAAATCTCTCGTTAGTGCTGTAGCTGGGCGAGTTATTTAGTGTCCGTTCAAGCACATTTCTTGTTCTGGGTTGAAATACAATTCCCAATTTAGCAATTTCATAATTTAGTGGTTTCTGCTATATCAGAGCTATTTGAAATCTATCCCTAAAAGGGTAGATCATATTGAAGGTGCACATAGGGACATTCAGAATAACTTCACACACACCCGCTACTGTGTATTTCCAAGTCTAATTCTGTCACTAAACCCATACCTGTCACCCAGCGCCTAAATACTAGGCCTCAAATTTATATCCAGCTAAATCTGTCCTTAGTGCTGTAGCTGGGCGAGTTATTTAGTGTCCGTTCAAGCACATTTCTTGTTCTGGGTTGAAATACAATTCCCAATTTAGCAATTTCATAATTTAGTGGTTTCTGCTATATCAGAGCTATTTGAAATCTATCCCTAAAAGGGTATATAATATTCAAGGTGCACATTGGGTCATTCAGAATAACTTCACACACACCCGCTACTGTGTATTTCCAAGTCTAATTCTGTCACTAAACCCATACCTGTCACCCAGCGCCTAAATACTAGGCCTCAAATTTATATCCTGCTAAATCTCTCGTTAGTGCTGTAGCTGGGCGAGTTATTTAGTGTCCGTTCAAGCACATTTCTTGTTCTGGGTTGAAATACAATTCCCAATTTAGCAATTTCATAATTTAGTGGTTTCTGCTATATCAGAGCTATTTGAAATCTATCCCTAAAAGGGTATATAATATTCAAGGTGCACATTGGGTCATTCAGAATAACTTCACACACACCCGCTACTGTGTATTTCCAAGTCTAATTCTGTCACTAAACCCATACCTGTCACCCAGCGCCTAAATACTAGGCCTCAAATTTATATCCTGCTAAATCTCTCGTTAACGCTGTCCTGTTGTGGCTGGGAAAGTTATTTAGTGTCCGTCAAAGCACATTTTTTGTTCTGGGTTGAAATACAATTCCCAATTTAGCAATTTCATAATTTAGTGGTTTCTGCTATATCAGAGCTATTTGAAATCTATCCCTAAAAGGGTATATAATATTCAAGGTGCACATTGGGTCATTCAGAATAACTTCACACACACCCGCTACTGTGTATTTCTAAGTCTAATTCTGTCACTAAACCCATACCTGTCACCCAGCGCCTAAATACTAGGCCTCAAATTTATATCCTGCTAAATCTCTCGTTAGTGCTGTAGCTGGGCGAGTTATTTAGTGTCCGTTCAAGCACATTTCTTGTTCTGGGTTGAAATACAATTCCCAATTTAGCAATTTCATAATTTAGTGGTTTCTGCTATATCAGAGCTATTTGAAATCTATCCCTAAAAGGGTATATAATATTCAAGGTGCACATTGGGTCATTCAGAATAACTTCACACACACCCGCTACTGTGTATTTCTAAGTCTAATTCTGTCACTAAACCCATACCTGTCACCCAGCGCCTAAATACTAGGCCTCAAATTTATATCCTGCTAAATCTCTCGTTAGTGCTGTAGCTGGGCGAGTTATTTAGTGTCCGTTCAAGCACATTTCTTGTTCTGGGTTGAAATACAATTCCCAATTTAGCAATTTCATAATTTAGTGGTTTCTGCTATATCAGAGCTATTTGAAATCTATCCCTAAAAGGGTATATAATATTCAAGGTGCACATTGGGTCATTCAGAATAACTTCACACACACCCGCTACTGTGTATTTCTAAGTCTAATTCTGTCACTAAACCCATACCTGTCACCCAGCGCCTAAATACTAGGCCTCAAATTTATATCCTGCTAAATCTCTCGTTAACGCTGTCCTGTTGTGGCTGGGAAAGTTATTTAGTGTCCGTCAAAGCACATTTTTTGTTCTGGGTTGAAATACAATTCCCAATTTAGCAATTTCATAATTTAGTGGTTTCTGCTATATCAGAGCTATTTGAAATCTATCCCTAAAAGGGTATATAATATTCAAGGTGCACATTGGGTCATTCAGAATAACTTCACACACACCCGCTACTGTGTATTTCTAAGTCTAATTCTGTCACTAAACCCATACCTGTCACCCAGCGCCTAAATACTAGGCCTCAAATTTATATCCTGCTAAATCTCTCGTTAGTGCTGTAGCTGGGCGAGTTATTTAGTGTCCGTTCAAGCACATTTCTTGTTCTGGGTTGAAATACAATTCCCAATTTAGCAATTTCATAATTTAGTGGTTTCTGCTATATCAGAGCTATTTGAAATCTATCCCTAAAAGGGTATATAATATTCAAGGTGCACATTGGGTCATTCAGAATAACTTCACACACACCCGCTACTGTGTATTTCTAAGTCTAATTCTGTCACTAAACCCATACCTGTCACCCAGCGCCTAAATACTAGGCCTCAAATTTATATCCTGCTAAATCTCTCGTTAACGCTGTCCTGTTGTGGCTGGGAAAGTTATTTAGTGTCCGTCAAAGCACATTTTTTGTTCTGGGTTGAAATACAATTCCCAATTTAGCAATTTCATAATTTAGTGGTTTCTGCTATATCAGAGCTATTTGAAATCTATCCCTAAAAGGGTATATAATATTCAAGGTGCACATTGGGTCATTCAGAATAACTTCACACACACCCGCTACTGTGTATTTCTAAGTCTAATTCTGTCACTAAACCCATACCTGTCACCCAGCGCCTAAATACTAGGCCTCAAATTTATATCCTGCTAAATCTCTCGTTAGTGCTGTAGCTGGGCGAGTTATTTAGTGTCCGTTCAAGCACATTTCTTGTTCTGGGTTGAAATACAATTCCCAATTTAGCAATTTCATAATTTAGTGGTTTCTGCTATATCAGAGCTATTTGAAATCTATCCCTAAAAGGGTATATAATATTCAAGGTGCACATTGGGTCATTCAGAATAACTTCACACACACCCGCTACTGTGTATTTCCAAGTCTAATTCTGTCACTAAACCCATACCTGTCACCCAGCGCCTAAATACTAGGCCTCAAATTTATATCCTGCTAAATCTCTCGTTAGTGCTGTAGCTGGGCGAGTTATTTAGTGTCCGTTCAAGCACATTTCTTGTTCTGGGTTGAAATACAATTCCCAATTTAGCAATTTCATAATTTAGTGGTTTCTGCTATATCAGAGCTATTTGAAATCTATCCCTAAAAGGGTATATAATATTCAAGGTGCACATTGGGTCATTCAGAATAACTTCACACACACACGCTTCTGTGCATTTCCAAGTCTAATTCTGTCACTAAACCCATACCTGTCACCCAGCGCCTAAATACTAGGCCTCAAATTTATATCCTGCTAAATCTCTCGTTAGTGCTGTAGCTGGGCGAGTTATTTAGTGTCCGTTCAAGCACATTTCTTGTTCTGGGTTGAAATACAATTCCCAATTTAGCAATTTCATAATTTAGTGGTTTCTGCTATATCAGAGCTATTTGAAATCTATCCCTAAAAGGGTATATAATATTCAAGGTGCACATTGGGTCATTCAGAATAACTTCACACACACACGCTTCTGTGCATTTCCAAGTCTAATTCTGTCACTAAACCCATACCTGTCACCCAGCGCCTAAATACTAGGCCTCAAATTTATATCCTGCTAAATCTCTCGTTAGTGCTGTAGCTGGGCGAGTTATTTAGTGTCCGTTCAAGCACATTTCTTGTTCTGGGTTGAAATACAATTCCCAATTTAGCAATTTCATAATTTAGTGGTTTCTGCTATATCAGAGCTATTTGAAATCTATCCCTAAAAGGGTATATAATATTCAAGGTGCACATTGGGTCATTCAGAATAACTTCACACACACCCGCTACTGTGTATTTCCAAGTCTAATTCTGTCACTAAACCCATACCTGTCACCCAGCGCCTAAATACTAGGCCTCAAATTTATATCCTGCTAAATCTCTCGTTAGTGCTGTAGCTGGGCGAGTTATTTAGTGTCCGTTCAAGCACATTTCTTGTTCTGGGTTGAAATACAATTCCCAATTTAGCAATTTCATAATTTAGTGGTTTCTGCTATATCAGAGCTATTTGAAATCTATCCCTAAAAGGGTATATAATATTCAAGGTGCACATTGGGTCATTCAGAATAACTTCACACACACCCGCTACTGTGTATTTCCAAGTCTAATTCTGTTACTAAACCCATACCTGTCACCCAGCGCCTAAATACTAGGCCTCAAATTTATATCCTGCTAAATCTCTCGTTAGTGCTGTAGCTGGGCGAGTTATTTAGTGTCCGTTCATGCACATTTCTTGTTCTGGGTTGAAATACAATTCCCAATTTAGCAATTTCATAATTTAGTGGTTTCTGCTATATCAGAGCTATTTGAAATCTATCCCTAAAAGGGTATATAATATTCAAGGTGCACATTGGGTCATTCAGAATAACTTCACACGCACACGCTTCTGTGCATTTCCAAGTCTAATTCTGTCCCTAAATCCATACCGGTCACCCAGCGCCTAAATACTAGGCCTCAAATTTATATCCCGCTGAATTTGAATACAATACATTGGGCCAAATAATATATTTGTTGTTGTGGTGAACCATAACAATGAGAAAAACATCTAGTAAGGGACGCGGACGTGGACATGGTCGTGGTGGTGTTAGTGGACCCTCTGGTGCTGGGAGAGGACGTGGCCGTTCTGCCACATCCACACGTCCTAGTGTACCAACTACCTCAGGTCCCAGTAGCCGCCAGAATTTACAGCGATATATGGTGGGGCCCAATGCCGTTCTAAGGATGGTAAGGCCTGAGCAGGTACAGGCATTAGTCAATTGGGTGGCCGACAGTGGATCCAGCACGTTCACATTATCTCCCACCCAGTCTTCTGCAGAAAGCGCACAGATGGCGCCTGAAAACCAACCCCATCAGTCTGTCACATCACCCCCATGCATACCAGGGAAACTGTCTCAGCCTCAAGTTATGCAGCAGTCTCTTATGCTGTTTGAAGACTCCGCTGGCAGGGTTTCCCAAGGGCATCCACCTAGCCCTTCCCCAGCGGTGAAAGACATAGAATGCACTGACGCACAACCACTTATGTTTCCTGATGATGAGGACATGGGAATACCACCTCAGCATGTCTCTGATGATGACGAAACACAGGTGCCAACTGCTGCGTCTTTCTGCAGTGTGCAGACTGAACAGGAGGTCAGGGATCAAGACTGGGTGGAAGACGATGCAGGGGACGATGAGGTCCTAGACCCCACATGGAATGAAGGTCGTGCCACTGACTTTCACAGTTCGGAGGAAGAGGCAGTGGTGAGACCGAGCCAACAGCGTAGCAAAAGAGGGAGCAGTGGGCAAAAGCAGAACACCCGCCGCCAAGAGACTCCGCCTGCTACTGACCGCCGCCATCTGGGACCGAGCACCCCAAAGGCAGCTTCAAGGAGTTCCCTGGCATGGCACTTCTTCAAACAATGTGCTGACGACAAGACCCGAGTGGTTTGCACGCTGTGCCATCAGAGCCTGAAGCGAGGCATTAACGTTCTGAACCTGAGCACAACCTGCATGACCAGGCACCTGCATGCAAAGCATGAACTGCAGTGGAGTAAACACCTTAAAACCAAGGAAGTCACTCAGGCTCCCCCTGCTACCTCTTCTGCTGCTGCCGCCTCGGCCTATTCTGCTGCTGCCGCCTCGGCCTCTTCCTCCGCCTCTGGAGGAACGTTGGCACCTGCCGCCCAGCAAACAGGGGATGTACCACCAACACCACCACCACCACCTCCGTCACCAAGCGTCTCAACCATGTCACACGCCAGCGTTCAGCTCTCCATCTCACAAACATTTGATAGAAAGCGTAAATTCCCACCTAGCCACCCTCGATCCCTGGCCCTGAATGCCAGCATTTCTAAACTACTGGCCTATGAAATGCTGTCATTTAGGCTGGTGGACACAGACAGCTTCAAACAGCTCATGTCGCTTGCTGTCCCACAGTATGTTGTTCCCAGCCGGCACTACTTCTCCAAGAGAGCCGTGCCTTCCCTGCACAACCAAGTATCCCATAAAATCAAGTGTGCACTGCGCAACGCCATCTGTAGCAAGGTCCACCTAACCACAGATACGTGGACCAGTAAGCACGGCTAGGGACGCTATATCTCCCTAACTGCACACTGGGTAAATGTAGTGGCAGCTGGGCCCCAGGCGGAGAGCTGTTTGGCGCACGTCCTTCCGCCGCCAAGGATCGCAGGGCAACATTCTTTGCCTCCTGTTGCCACCTCCTCCTTCTCGGCTTCCTCCTCCTCTTCTTCCACCTGCTCATCCAGTCAGCCACACACCTTCACCACCAACTTCAGCACAGCCCGGGGTAAACGTCAGCAGGCCATTCTGAAACTCATATGTTTGGGGGACAGGCCCCACACCGCACAGGAGTTGTGGCGGGGTATTGAACAACAGACCGACGAGTGGTTGCTGCCGGTGAGCCTCAAGCCCGGCCTGGTGGTGTGTGATAATGGGCGAAATCTCGTTGCAGCTCTGGGACTAGCCAATTTGACGCACATCCCTTGCTTGGCGCATGTGCTGAATTTGGTGGTGCAGAAGTTCATTCACAACTACCCCGACATGTCAGAGCTGCTGCATAAAGTGCGGGCCGTCTGTTCGCGCTTCCGGCGTTCACATCCTGCTGCTGCTCGCCTGTCTGCGCTACAGCGTAACTTCGGCCTTCCCGCTCACCGCCTCATATGCGACGTGCCCACCAGGTGGAACTCCACCTTGCACATGCTGGACAGACTGTGCGAGCAGCAGCAGGCCATAGTGGAGTTTCAGCTGCAGCACGCACGGGTCAGTCGCACTACAGAACAGCACCACTTCACCACCAATGACTGGGCCTCCATGCGAGACCTGTGTGCCCTGTTGCGCTGTTTCGAGTACTCCACCAACATGGCCAGTGGCGATGACACCGTTATCAGCGTTACAATACCACTTCTATGTCTCCTTGAGAAAACACTTAGGGCGATGATGGAAGAGGAGGTGGCCCAGGAGGAGGAGGAGGAGGAGGAGGAAGAGGGGTCATTTTTAGCACTTTCAGGCCAGTCTCTTCGAAGTGACTCAGAGGGAGGTTTTTGGCAACAGCAGAGGCCAGGTACAAATGTGGCCAGCCAGGGCCCACTACTGGAGGACGAGGAGGACGAGGATGAGGAGGAGGTGGAGGAGGATGAGGATGAAGCATGGTCACAGCGGGGTGGCACCCAACGCAGCTCGGGTCCATCACTGGTGCGTGGCTGGGGGGAAAGGCAGGACGATGACGATACGCCTCCCACAGAGGACAGCTTGTCCTTACCCCTGGGCAGCCTGGCACACATGAGCGACTACATGCTGCAGTGCCTGCGCAACGACAGCAGAGTTGCCCACATTTTAACCTGTGCGGACTACTGGGTTGCCACCCTGCTGGATCCACGCTACAAAGACAATGTGCCCACCTTACTTCCTGCACTGGAGCGTGATAGGAAGATGCGCGAGTACAAGCGCACGTTGGTAGACGCGCTACTGAGAGCATTCCCAAATGTCACAGGGGAACAAGTGGAAGCCCAAGGCCAAGGCAGAGGAGGAGCAAGAGGTCGCCAAGGCAGCTGTGTCACGGCCAGCTCCTCTGAGGGCAGGGTTAGCATGGCAGAGATGTGGAAAACTTTTGTCAACACGCCACAGCTAACTGCACCACCACCTGATACGCAACGTGTTAGCAGGAGGCAACATTTCACTAACATGGTGGAACAGTACGTGTGCACACCCCTCCACGTACTGACTGATGGTTCGGCCCCATTCAACTTCTGGGTCTCTAAATTGTCCACGTGGCCAGAGCTAGCCTTTTATGCCTTGGAGGTGCTGGCCTGCCCGGCAGCCAGCGTTTTGTCTGAACGTGTATTCAGCACGGCAGGGGGCGTCATTACAGACAAACGCAGCCGCCTGTCTACAGCCAATGTGGACAAGCTGACGTTCATAAAAATGAACCAGGCATGGATCCCACAGGACCTGTCCGTCCCTTGTCCAGATTAGACATTAACTACCTCCCCATAACCATATATTATTGGACTCCAGGGCACTTCCTCATTCAATCCTATTTTTATTTTCATTTTACCATTATATTGCGAGGCTACCCAAAGTTGAATGAACCTCTCCTCTGCCTGTGTGCTAGGCCTAAATATATGCCAATGGACTGTTGCAGTGGTGGGTGACGTGAAGCCTCATTCTCTGCTATGACATGCAGACTGATTCTCTGCTGTCATGAAGCCAGATTGTCTGTTACGGGACCTCTCTGCTCTGCCTGTGTGCTAGGCCTAAATATATGCCAATGGACTGTTGCAGTGGTGGGTGACGTGAAGCCTCATTCTCTGCTATGACATGCAGACTGATTCTCTGCTGACATGAAGCCAGATTGTCTGTTACGGGACCTCTCTCCTCTGCCTGTGTGCTAGGCCTAAATATATGCCAATGGACTGTTGCAGTGGTGGCTGACGTGAAGCCTCATTCTCTGCTATGACATGCAGACTAATTCTCTGCTGACATGAAGCCAGATTGTCTGTTACGGGACCTCTCTCCTCTGCCTGGGTGCTGGGCCTAAATTTATGACAATGGACTGTTGCAGTGGTGGCTGACGTGAAGCCTGATTCTCTGCTATGACATGCAGACTGATTCTCTGCTGACATGAAGCCAGATCCTCTGTTACGGGACCTCTCTCCTCTGCCTGTGTGTGTGCTGGGCCTAAATATATGCCAATGGACTGTTGCAGTGGTGGCTGACGTGAAGCCTCATTCTCTGCTATGACATGCAGACTGATTCTCTGCTGACATGAAGCCAGATTGTCTGTTACGGGACCTCTCTCCTCTGCCTGTGTGCTAGGCCTAAATATATGCCAATGGACTGTTGCAGTGGTGGCTGACGTGAAGCCTCATTCTCTGCTATGACATGCAGACTAATTCTCTGCTGACATGAAGCCAGATTGTCTGTTACGGGACCTCTCTCCTCTGCCTGGGTGCTGGGCCTAAATTTATGACAATGGACTGTTGCAGTGGTGGCTGACGTGAAGCCTGATTCTCTGCTATGACATGCAGACTGATTCTCTGCTGACATGAAGCCAGATCCTCTGTTACGGGACCTCTCTCCTCTGCCTGTGTGTGTGCTGGGCCTAAATATATGCCAATGGACTGTTGCAGTGGTGGCTGACGTGAAGCCTCATTCTCTGCTATGACATGCAGACTGATTCTCTGCTGACATGAAGCCAGATTCTCTGTTACGGGACCTCTCTCCTCTGCCTGTGTGTGTGCTGGGCCTAAATATATGCCAATGGACTGTTGCAGTGGTGGCTGACGTGAAGCCTCATTCTCTGCTATGACATGCAGACTAATTCTCTGCTGACATGAAGACAGATTCTCTGTTACGGGACCTCCCTCCTCTGCCTGGGTGCTGGGCCTAAATATATGCCAATGGACTGTTGCAGTGGTGGCTGACGTGAAGCCTCATTCTCTGCTATGACATGCAGACTAATTCTCTGCTGACATGAAGACAGATTCTCTGTTACGGGACCTCTCTCCTCTGCCTGGGTGCCGGGGCCTAAATATCTGAGAATGGACTGTTCCAGTGGTGGTTTCAAAGGAAAGGACCGGCACTTCGCTGATGTAGATCACAATGTAGATTTATTCAGTCACATATTCAAAATGGCATAGTGACGCGTTTCAGCACAGATGTGCTTTCATCAGACTGCATAAAACATCTTACACTCCAGCTATTTATACATAAATGAAACACAAAGGAACTGACATCATCAAAGAAGCTCCGCCTCCCTCATTAAATAAAATTTGCATATCAAATAATCGCAATGAAAAATTCGCATTGAAAAATTCGCAATTGAAAATTCGCAACTGAAAATTCGCAATTGAAAATTGAAAATTCGCAATTGAAAATTCGCAACTAAAAATTCGCAACTGAAAATTCGCAATTGAAAATTCGCAAAAAACATATCCACTCTATACTGGCGAAGATTTTCAGTCACATAGTCCATTCTTGCAGTGATTAATCACGCTGAAGAAAAAAAGAAATATATTTATCAGATTGCATAAGGCCGAATGCCTTATAGGAAGCAGGACACATTGTACTCACGATTGAGGCCCCTGGGCTCCATTGTCTGAAGACGATGGATCCAGTAAGCCTCCCTTTTCAATAACAATTTATTTCTGTCACCCCCTCGACGGGGTAATGATACACCTTCAATAATCTGATACCTCAACTGCGAGATGTTGTGTTTTTTATCATAAAAATGAAGGGGTATTGGGAGTAATAAATTCTGTTTACGGATAGTAGATTTGTGTTTACTTAGTCTGTCCTTCATTCTCATTGAGGTTTCCCCCACATATAGTAATCCACATGGACATTTAAGAATGTAAACCACAAATCTACTATCACAAGTGAACGTGCCCCTTATTGGAATATTTTCACCTGAGTGAGGGTGGGAGAAACATGAACCCTTTATAACGCTGGAACAATTGACACAGTTTAAACAAGGAAAAGTGCCCCGTCTAGGTGTAGATAAAGTACTCTGTCCTCTTTCTATTTTATTACTTCCCACATCCGCCCGGACTATTTTATCCCTAATATTTTCTGCCCGTTTATAGCATATCATGGGTGGCCTCTGGAACTCTCCTATCCGTGGATAGGACTTAGATAATATGTGCCAATGTTGATTAACAATAGTCCTAAGGCGCTGGGACCAGGGATGGTATTTAATCACTAAGGGGATCCTTGTTTCTTTCTTAGTTCTATCTGGTGGTGTAATCTCAGCTTTATTACGCTGTATTTTCAATAGATCAGGGGGGTAGCCTCGCTCTCTAAATTTATTGGTCATATCGTCTAATCTTGTTTGACACATATCCCTATCACTAACGATCCGTCTAACCCTCTGGTATTGCCGCCCTGCTTCTTACTAGAATTGTTCCAGTGGTGGGTGACGGGAAGCCAGATTCTCTGCTATGGAACCTCTCTCCAATTGATTTTGGTTAATTTTTATTTATTTAATTTTTATTTTAATTCATTTCCCTATCCACATTTGTTTGCAGGGGATTTACCTACATGTTGCTGCCTTTTGCAGCCCTCTAGCTCTTTCCTGGGCTGTTTTACAGCCTTTTTAGTGCCGAAAAGTTCGGGTCCCCATTGACTTCAATGGGGTTCGGGTTCGGGACGAAGTTCGGATCGGGTTCGGATCCCGAACCCGAACATTTCCGGGATGTTCGGCCGAACTTCTCGAACCCGAACATCCAGGTGTTCGCTCAACTCTAATCATAATGTATCATATACAATGACTCGAGTGTCGCCAGACACAAGGGTAGCAGCAATTTGTGTGCCATCCACTACACACCTCTAAATTCTATGTTTAACCCTTTAGGTTTGAGTGTATCCAAGCGATGGATCCACCTCAATTCACATTTTTTTTACAAGGGACACCCTGTATCCCCCCCTCTTTGGCATGGCCACATGATCAAGTATCAGAAACCTAAGCTCCTGTTCTTTATGTTTGTACTCACTAAAGTGTTTAGATACCGGGATGTCTTTCCTCTCATTTCTAATACTGAACCTGTGATTGTTCAAACGTGTCTTCACTTCTGTGGTTGTCTCCCCCACATACAGCAGCTTGCAGGGGCACCACAAGACGTACACCACCCACGAAGAATCACAGGTAAGGTAATGTCTAATTATACACTTTTCTCCTGTTGCTGGATGTATAAACTCCTTCCCTTTTTGCATCAATTTACAGTTTACACCGTTCAGGCAGAGATAACTGCCATTGTTTTTAGTTTTGAAAAAAGTCTGTCGTAAGCGTACTTGTTCTGGAACACTCGTCCCCACCACTCTATCTTTGATGTTTCGTGTCCTTCTATAGGACATCAGTGGGGCCTCTTTAAAAGCCAACATGTTCGGGTACCCACTCTGTAGTATACCCCAGTGTCGCCTAATGATATGTTGCACTTTGAGACTGTCTTCATTGTATGTGGATACAAACGGTACCCAGTTAGGACTTTTCTTGGGGCATGCTTTTTTCACCTCCTCCCAAGGGATCGATTTTACTTTATTAATTTGCCCCTTCACTAATGTTGTGGGATATCCCCTTTCTAGGAACGAGTCCCCCATTTTTTCCAAGGCTTTACTTAAATGATCTTCCTCATCTACAATCCTTTTAACCCGTAACATCTGACTATATGGGAGCGATTTAATCATTCTAGTCAGATGACAGCTTGTATATTGTAACAGAGTACTTTTATCAGTTTCCTTAACATGCAAATCTGTGTGCAACTGCCCATTTATATACACCTGTGTATCCAGAAATTGTACTCTTTCACTGGATGCCACTAATGTGAACTTGATATGTTCATCCATATTATTAAGGAACACATGAAACTCAGATAAAGCATCTTGAGTTCCAGTCAAGATGAGGAACACGTTGTTTATGTACCTCCACCACATAAGCACATGTCTATAGTGGGGAGATACATAGACAAGGCGCTCCTCAAGAGAACAAAGATAATTGCATAAGTGGGCGAGAAGATATCAACAGTTAAAGTACCAGATGGTAGTATTTTGGCATCATTTGATATAGTGTCCCTCTATACATCCATTGACCATGGAGAGGGATTGCAAGCTGTGGGTAGGGCACTAGTAAACATAACGCTTTCTTTTGGATCTCTTGGAACTTACATAAAGGTTCAATTATTTTGGGTTCCAGGACAGATTATATTTGCAGCGGGTGTGGGCGGCTATGGGCTCTAATGTCGCGCCAACTTATGCAAATATCTTTGTTTGTTCTCTTGAGGAGCGCCTTGTCTATGTATCTCCCCACTATAGACATGTGCTTATGTGGTGGAGGTACATAGACGACATGTTCCTCATCTGGACTGGAACTCAAGATGCTTTATCTTAGTTTCATGTGTTCCTTAATAATATTGATGAACATATCAAGTTCACATTAGTGGCATCCAGTAAAAGAGTACAATTTCTGGATACACAGGTGTATATAAAGAATGGGCAGTTGCACACAGATTTGCATGTTAAGGAAACTGATAAAAATACTCTGTTACAATATACAAGCTGTCATCCGACTAGAATGATTAAATCGCTCCCATATAGTCAGATGTTACGGGTTAAAAGGATTGTAGACGAGAAAGATCATTTAAATAAAGCCTTGGAAAAAATGGGGGACTCGTTCTTAGAAGGGGATATCCCTCAACATTAGTCAAGGGGCATATTAATAAAGTAAAATCGATCCCTCGCGAGGAGGTGAAAAAAGCATGCCCCAAGAAAAGTCCTAACCGGGTACCGTTTGTATCCACATACAATGAAGACAGTCTCAAAATGCAACATATCATTAGGCGACACTGGGGTATACTACAGAGTGGGTTCCCTGAACATGTTGGCTTTTAAAGAGGCCCCACTGATGTCCTATAGAAGGACACGAAACATCAAAGATAGAGTGGTGGGGACGAGTGTTGTACTTATGGCATATTGAACACACCTTATATACCATTAATGTCTAGTTAAACTTCCAGGACTCCCATCTAATAGGAGAAATACATGAAAAATACATGTGAGCAGCCACAAGCCATAGGCATACATGTCTGTTACCAGATGGTTGGGGGCCACACAGAATGGTATCAAGGGCCGCATGTGGCCCCCGGGCCGCAGGTTGTGCACCTCTGGTGTAAACTGTAAATTGATGCAAAAAGGGAAGGAGTTTATACATCCAGCAACAGGAGAAAAGTGCGTAATTAGACATTATCTTACCTGTGATTCTTCGTGGGTGGTGTACTTCTTGTGGTGCCCCTGCAAGCTGCTGTATGTGGGGGAGACAACCACAGACGTGAAGACATGTTTGAACAATCACAGGTTCAGTATTAGAAATGAGAGGAAAGACCTCCCGGTATCTAAACATTTTAGTAAGTACAAACATAAAGAACAGGAACTTAGGTTTCTGATACTTGATCATATGGCCATGCCAAAGAGGGGTGGAGACAGGGTGTCCCTCGTCAAAAAATGTGAATTGAGGTGCATCTATCGCTTGGATACACTCAAACCTAAAGGGTTAAACATAGAATTTAAAGTGACCTCAGGAATGATCAACTGAGGTATGTAGTGGATGGCGCACAAATTGCTGCTACCCTTGTGTCTGGCGACACTCGAGTCCTTGTATATGATACATTATGATATTGTGCAACTTATTTATGATATTTTTTTATATTCCGCAGTTACTTACTGAGAGTTGTGGACACCTGTGGGAGAGATCGCTTACCCAGGTTTTATCCATTTCAGTTACCTTATAATATCAATCGTTATCATTATTACAGAGGGACTTTAATATGTGAGTATACGTATGCAAATGTTCATGTGTTGAATATACCGGGTAGTATTCCCGGGAGGTCACATAGATTGTGGTCAATACCATATCTAGTATAGTCCTCAATAAATACAGGTAACGATTATAGTGATTATGTAATTCAGGCTGGGGTCAATACAAGGTTTTATTGCTGCTTCTAGTGAATACAGCGCTTTGATGTATAGAGAAGATGCTGCGCGATGTAATACTGATGGTTGACCTAGTTTCCAGACTTGGTAACTTTGGTGCTCCTTCGGTGTTCACCCTGTTGCAGGCGTGGGGTGCAGGGCGGGAGGCTGAGTTGGACATGCGTGTGTTGCAGTGTTGGTTCGCCCTGGGTGCCGGGTTCGTGATGCGCTGCGATGCGATTGTGGCGCAGGCGTAGTGAACAAGGAGACACGCCGAGTTGGGGGAACGCTCCATCTTTAATGTAGCGCTGTGAGAGCATGCTGCGAGATTGGCCTGCCTCTAACACCGGGTGATGACGCACGGCGGTATGAGGGCAGTGCAGGCGCAGTGTACAGAGAGACAAGCTAAGATGGGGGAATGCTCCATGTGTGATATAGTGCCGTGAGAGCATAAGGTAACTGAATTTTATGGATTCCTGTGTTGTGGTTTTCTTACAGGCGTGAATTATGTTGGAGCAAGCGATGGATGTTTTAATCACTATTTGGGAAAACATGAGTATACAGTACATGAAGCACTATGAAATTGAAGAGAATCACGGAAATGTGATACACTATACCTGAGGGGATCCAATGGTTGCTGCACTATGAATTGTCACAAGAGAATGAATTGTTTTGTATGGAGTTTTTATGTGCACCAGTACGGAATTAAACAGGAAATTAGCACTGATTACTTCCTTGAAGGCTCTAGTGCTGAGCCGAAACATTTAATAAAGGAGTTATTTTTTTCTACTATCTAAAGGAGTGACGTTCATTTTCTGGACTATACATATATATATATATATATATATATATATATGTATATATATATATATATATGTATATATATATATATATATATATATATATAAAATGAAAGCTGCACCGCAGAAAAAAAAAAAGATAGATGGTGTGACAGCGGCTATGAAGACAATCCTCTATCCACAGATAACATATAGTAGAAATTCCACGGCACTCCCATAGGTCGTAGTTAAAAAAATATATATGCATATATAATATTTTCAATCAGTGCAATATTGTGATACATAATCTCCATAAAAATGCATATAGTATCATTACATCCACCAGCCATATAAAGCCATAATGTGTCTAAATTGATTAATATTGAAAAACTATGGGGGACCAATATCCACGCGCACATTATTGAAAAACTTTTTGAGGACCAATATCCGCTCGCACAAGCTTGTCACGCAAATTGGGCAGTCTTCGATAAGACTCTATCAAGGCCGTTTTTAACAATAGACCAATGTTTTTGAATAATTTTGTTGATGTTAGGACTATTTTGAGAATGCGTCATTACTAGGGAGATCCTCTCCCTCAATTGTGTCCTATCCTTTTTTTCAACAAGGAAGATCTATCAATAGTTTTTATCCTATTAAGACGTGAAGTCAAGACGGCATCTGGGAAACCCCGAACGTCTGCATCATTGTACCCAGTGTCTTTTCCAAACAGTCATCACCACTGACTATGTGTTTGGCCCTTGTAAACTGGCTAAAGGGAAGTGATTTTACCATTGAACATAGATGTGCACCATCATAACGTAGAATGGTATTTTTATCTGTACGCTTCACATAGACAACCGTGTGCAGCACATGGTTCTTCAAGGTAATAAGGATATCCAGAAAGTGAATTTTACTCACTGAGTATATCAATGTGAACTTTATATCATTGTCAATAGTGTTCAAGAACGAAAAGTAATCAACTAGGTCCATCTCAGTGCCGGTCCAAATGAAGAAGATGCCGTCGATGTATCTCCACCACCCCAATACATGTTTGAAGTGGTGGGACACATACACGTAGATCTCCTCCAAATGGGCGACGGCCATGTTCGCGTACGTCATTGCGACGTTCGACCCCATTGGCGTCCCCCTCATTTGCATATAGAAATGGTTGCCAAGAAAAAAATAATTACACGTGAGTACTGTGTGTAATAGGGTCAATAAAAACTCCTGACATCCTAATGAATATTGAGAGTCTATAAGAGCATTTTGTACCACCTCTAAACCAAATTTGTATTGGATAGAGATGTACAAACTCGCAATATCTGGGATGCCAAAATTGCCCCTGGAGATATAATCACTTCACCCAATTTTTTAAGAAAATCAGCCGAGTTTTGAATATATGATTTAGCAGTAATGGCAAGAATAAGTAGAACTCTGTCCAAAAAGATTGATATATTACTTAATAGGGAATCCCTCCCCAAACAATTGGCCTTCCAGGTGGTTTGGATAGACACTTATGTATTTTTGGTAGTAAATACAAAAAAGGAGTTGCTGGATGTACTATATCCTGCCTGTAATGCTGTCTGTAAAATATCATGTACCTTTCTTTCTATATCCCACCTGGAATCTTAATGTAATTTTTTATATACAGATACATCATCCAATTGTCTATGTGCCTCCTCAATGTATAATGAGGTGTCCATGACCACAACCGCACACCCCTTGCTGATAAGTAAGTACATATTCCTCTACAGTAGAAGTCTCATATATATATATATATATATATATATATATATATATATTATTTTTTTATATATATTTCTAAAGTAACTGGTTATGCAGCTATTATAGCTGAGTAGTTAAGTGCCTTGCCTCTAATACAGAAGGGTGTGAGTTTGAATCCCAACAGAAACTTTTCTGAAATACAGGCTAAATTAGATTTAAATACATTGGGGTGTCCCCAAGCACTGACTCCATATATGGACATAGCTATGGAGTCAGAGCAGGGATTCCTAAGCCAAACTAAAGTCCCGACACCCTCCCCTTTTCAGAGCAGGGGTGCCTGGTTTAATGCTCGGGTTCTCCCATTGACTTCCATTGTCCTCAGGTGCTCGAGCACACAAGCACTTTGGTGCTCGATCAACACAAGGACTACCCTCTGTAGAGGAGGCAACCGTTTCCTGCTCCTCCTCCTCATCATCATCCAATTAGCGCTGAGAAGACGAACGGAGGGTGGTGTGGCTTTCACTCTGTGTACTGTCTTCCCCCATTTCCACCTCTTCCACATGCAAAGCATCTGCCTTCATTGTGAGCAGCAAGCGTTTCAGTAGACACAGAAGTGGGATGGTTACGCTGATAATAGTGGCATCGCCATCTGTGTTGATTTCTCAAAGTTGCATAAAAATCTCACAGAGATCAGACATCCATGCCCACTTGTCGCTTGTGAAGAGCGGAAGCTGACTGGAAAGGCGACGACCATGTTGCAGCGGGTATTCCACTACTGCCCTCTGCTGCTCACAAAGCCTGGCCAACATGTGGAACGTGGAGTTGCAGTGCGAGCTCACATCACACAACAGTCGGTGAGTTGGCAATTGCAAGAGCTGCTGCAGCGTTGCCAGACCGGTGGTAGCTATAGATGACTTTCGGAAATGGTTACACATTTGGCACACCTTCACCAGTAGCTCAGGAAAATTTGGGTAGGTTTTGAGAAACCGCTGAACTACTAAGTTGAACATGTGGGCTAGGCATGGTATTTGTGTGAGCTTGCCAAGCTCCAAAGCCGCCACTTAGTTACGGCCATTATCAGACACAATCATGCCTGGTTGTAGGTTGAGTGGCGAGATCAACAGCTCAGTCTGGCCCTTTATACCCTGCCACAGCTCTGCGGCGGTGTGCTGTTTGTCACCTAAACATATTAGTTTAAGCACAGCCTGTTGCCGCTTCCCCACTGCAGTGCTACACTGCTTCCAGCTACTGACTGGTGCTGCAAGATGATAATTCATAGGTGGAAGCGGAGGAGGAGGTGGAGGAGGAGAAGAGGGGGTTGCAGCCACTAATGTAGGTGGTGGCGGAAATCCGAATGCAAGTAGGGCCCGCAATCCTTGGCGTCTGTAGCACCTGTGCCATCTCAGGGTACGACTTGCTCCCGGCCTTCACAACGATCACCCAGTGTGCCGTCAGGGATATTTTGCATCCCTGGCCACAAGCACTTGTCCATGTGTCAGTCGTTAAGTGGAACTTCCTAATAACTGCGTTGGTCAGGGCACAGGTGATGTTACTGGACACATGCTGGTGTAAGGCGGGGATGGCACACTGGGAAAAATAGTGGCGACTGGGGACTACGTAGCAAGGGGCCGCCTCCGCCATCAGGCTGCGGAAAGCCTCAGTGTCCACAAGCCTAAATGGCAACATTTCCAGGATCAGCAATTTGGAAAGGTGCGCATTTAGTGCTATGGCCTGTGGGTGGGTGGCTGGGTATTTGTGCTTTCGTTCAAAGGCCTGGGGTATTGACAACTGTATGCTGCGCTGGGACACAGAAGTGGATGTGCTGGCTGATCGTGCTTGTGAAGGTTCAGGTGCAGGGCAGGGAGGCATCCAGGCCTGCATCTTGGACAGGGGATTGGACAGCAGGTAACACAGGGGAAGAGGAGGCAGTGGTGTGGCCCGCAGACACTGATTGTGGACCAACCTATTAGGGTGCTGTGATGCCATGTGGCTGGTCATGCTGGTGGTGGTGAGGTTGCTAGTGTTTATGCCCCTGCTCATTTTGGTACGCCACAGGTTGCAAATGACAATTCTTTCATCGTCCGCACTTTCCTCAAAAAAGCGTCAGACTGTGGATCACCTAGCCCTTGGCAAGGGAGATTGTCGCAAGGGGGTGCTCCAGGAAACAGTTGCGGGCCTGTTTGGTGTGGCCCGCCTTCTCCCTTTTTCCACCCCACTGCTTCTTTCACCATGTTGCGGTACTTCGCTTCAGATCCCTCCCCCTCTGTACTGCTGTCCTTGCTCGGCTTGCCACCTTCCCAGGTTGGGTCAGTGATTTCATCGTCCATCACCTCCTCTTCCACTTCCTCACTCTGCTCATCCTCCTGACTTAACCTCACAAAAACCTCAGTTATTGAAAACTGTGTCTCATCCTCATCATCAACCTCTTGAGACACTAATTGCGGTTGACTCATTGGCAACTGTGTCTCATCATAATCATCATCATCCACCTCATGAAACACTAATTGCCATTTCCCACCGTCATCTTCTTGTAACTGTAGATGCTCAAGAGTTTGGGCATCAGTGCACACTATCTCCTCATGTCCCTCTTATTGGGCGAGAGGCCCAAATCAAGGAATGGCGATGAAAAGAGCTCCTCGGAAGTGTGGGATCACTTGTTTGCCAAGACTCTCCATGGTGGGAGGAAGGAGGATCAGGGTGAGGATTCTGTTGACCAGACCTTGGCTACTGAGACTGGACTTAACCGACTGGAAGCATTATCTGCTGCAATCCAACCGACCACCTGGTCGCACTGGTGTGACTTCTAGAGTGGTGTTCTGCGCCACCCTGCAAACTGGGACATGAAGCTAGGTATCGTGGATGAGTGTGTTTCTTGTTCTCTGGCAGCAGGCACAGTTTAACTGCACCCAGGGCCACGGCCTCTGCATGCACCATCAGCAGCATGGACACTTCCCTGTCCCTTACTGCTCGCCTTCTGCATATTACATTTTATATAAGCTAGACAAGAGTAATAGGAATAGCTCACTCCTATGTGATCAGGGAACAGGTGCTCTAGTCCAAATAGCTGTATCACCCCTACAGAAAAGAATATTGAAAATAAGTTAATAATACGGACTGGCACTCTATATGTGTGGATGCTAATTAAGAATATACGATATATAACGTGATCACACTATTTTAATATCAATGAGAATAAAACTCAATAAAAATCACAATAAAATCACAAAAAAATTATAACAAAAAATTACAGAGCCATATAATGATGGATATATAGAAGTCTATAGTTTGGATAAGACACTCAAAGAGCAAATATATAAAGTTCCTTGTAAGAATGAATAAAATTATTTTCAAACAAAACTTGAGCAAGTCTTTATATTGTTCTTCTAGAAAACATAAGGTGCAATTAATTTAAATGGATAAATGCTACTTTGTTATGTAATTATGAGTGCCGTCTTGCAAACAAAAATCCTTGGTGGGGATAAGTAGTACTTATTTTGTTACTACTGAATGTCCGGACCCAATTGCCGCAGATGATTGCAAGTAAGTTGCTGGTTTGTACTATATGAAAAGATGCATGGGTCTTACCTTCTCCTAGTAGGTTGCGGTTTAGTATATCCGATATTACGGCATTACATACCCGATATTAAAGTCGCTGCTGTATGTGTTATCCCAAACTGCTCAAACAGAGGCCGGCGTGTCACGTGGTCTGTGACGGGATTCCAGCTTGTGTCTCACAGCGAAGTATCGCGGGAACTGATGCCGAAGGTTGGATAAGAAATTTTATTCTGTTTGGAGCTCTCCAGTCATTTGAATATCTTTATCAGACTTTTGTGATCATCTGTGTAGAGGCCTCTTTGTTAGTCCGGTGGGAGTTCTCAGCTTTCACGCCAGACGCGTTTCGGAGACCTCTTACCCCTTCCTCAGTGGCAGCCTTTCTCCCATTTTTGGACTAACTATTTATAGACTGCCCAGGTCAGCCCAAAAATGGTGCGGATTTGGCAACCAAGGATTCCTCTGTTTTGTCTTGTATGCGGTTTTTGTGTGGTTTTGTTATGTTTTTTTGTTATAATGTGTCTCATGATTAATCTTGATTATCCAATGGGAAATAAATATTGCATCACACTGCAATTAAAAATCCATTAAAATCCATGGGACATAATAAAATCCATAATGGAACACAGATAAAGGAGTATGATTATAAATACACACAAATTATTACTAGCTTCATAATATGATATGTAGTAAAAACCATGATAGAGTAAAATGGGAGGAAAATGGTTATAAATACACATACAGGGGAGTACTTAATTAATCCAAAGGAGAGTCTCAGTGCTGATAAACAGCCAGACATGAGACTCTCGGATGACGGACATGCAACCCTATAGTTTACAGAAAGCTGAAAATTTCTAGTTCAGCGTTTAGACCCATTGGGATGAGGCTGCCAAAATCATAAATAAGTCTTGATTCGGCACTAGACATCTTTTATATGTGTTTGCCTCATCGCCAATGTTTCTCAATTTTTTGTAGCGCCATGAAAAACATGCCTTTTGGGTCTTTGTTATGGACTTCTTTAAAGAGGACCTTTCACTAATATACAAACTAAAAACTAACTATACCTGTGGGCAGAGCGGCGCCCAGGGGTCCCCCTGCACTTACTGGCTATGAGCTGTGCGCTGCGATTGGCCAGCACTGCAGCAAGGGACACGCCTCCTACAAAAAAATCAGTCCAATACAACAGACGGAGCTGAGACACCGGAGCCTATACCGGGCGAACGGAGCGGCGCCCAGGCATACTAGTAAGTGCAGGGGGACCCCTGGGCGCCGCTCTGCCCACAGGTATAGTTAGTTTTTAGTTTGTATATTAGTGAAAGGTCCTCTTTAAATGTGCCTTGATAATGAACGCTGGACTAGAAATTTTCGGCTTTCTGTAAACTATAGGGTTGCATGTCCGTCATCCGATGGAGAGTCTCATGTCTGGCTGTTTATCAGCACTGAGACTCTCCTTTGGATTAATTAAGTACTCCTCTGTATGTGTATTTATAACCATTTTCCTCCCATTTTACTCTATCATGGTTTTTACTACATATCATATTATGAAGTTAGTAATAATTTGTGTGTATTTATAATCATACTCCTTTATCTGTGTTCCATTATGGATTTTAATAGATTTTAGAGCTAAATGTAATATTTTATCTGTTTTTGAATCAAAGCAGTGTGATGCAATATTTATTTCCCATTGGATAATTAAGATTAATCATTAGACACATTATAACAAAAAAACCGCATAGGAAGATGAAAAAACGCAACAAAACCGCACAAAAACCGCATACAAGACAAAATAGCCGAATCCTTGGTTGCCAAATCTGCACCAATTTTTTGGGCTGACCTGGGCGATCTATAAATAGTTAGTCCAAAAATGGGAGAAAGGCTGCCACTGAGGAAGGGGTTAGAGGTCCCCGAAACGCATCTGGCGTGAAAGCTGAGAACTCCCACCGGACTAACAAAGAGGCCTCTACACAGATGATCACAAAAGTCTGATAAAGATATTCAAATGACTGGAGAGCTCCAAACAGAATAAAATTTCTCATCCAACCTTCGGAATCAGTTCCCGCGATACTTCGCTGTGAGACACAAGCTGGAATCCCGTCACAGACCATGTGACACGCCGGCCTCTGTTTGAGCAGTTTGGAATAACGCATACAGCAGCGACTTTAATATCGGGTATGTAATGCCGTAATATCGGATATACTAAACCGCAACCTACTAGGAGAAGGTAAGACCCATGCATCTTTTCATATAGTACAAACCAGAACCTTACTTGCAATCATCTGCGGCAATTGGGTCCGGACATTCAGTAGTAACAAAATAAGGACTACTTATCCCCACCAAGGATTTTTGTTTGCAAGACGGCACTCATAATTACATAACAAAGTAGCATTTATCCATTTAAATTAATTGCACCGTATGTTTCCCAGAAGAACAATATAAAGACTTGCTCAAGTTTTGTTCGAAAAGAATGTTATTCATTCTTACAAGGAACTTTATATATTTGCTCTTTGAGTGTCTTATCCAAACTATAGACTTCTAGATATCCATCATTATATGGCTCTGTAATTTTTTTGTTATTATTTTTTTGTGATTTTATTGTGATTTTTATTGAGTTTTATTCTCATTGATATTAAAATAGTGTGATCACGTTATATATCGTATATTCTTAATTTGCATCCACACATATAGAGTGCCAGTCTGTATTATTAACTTATTTTAAATGGTATATATGCTTCAATGTATGTCACACGTACAGTAGCGCAGGTTTTGTAAATGTATTCACAAATAAATTGAACTGAATGTCACAGCTATTTGGGATGCGCAAACGTTATACAGGAGATGTAGCGCAGGTAATGACGCTTTCACCAGCAGAGAAAAAATTTGACTGAATGTCACTGATATTTATCATGCGCAAACATTATACAGGAGATACAAACTCCCACAAATGCACAGCACGCCAGCGGTGATATTTATACAAAATATTTTATTAAACATATATGCAAAAAAGTACAATACATATTAAAACTCAGAAGGAAATGCAGACAAGTGTGGATGAAAAATACCCCCTAAAACCAGTATGTATATCCATACATGCTTGCAACAAATTGCCTCTGTCTGCATGATACAGTAGGGACTCCCGCAAAATTGCTGTAGAAAATGATGATGAATCACACCAGAAAAATACTGGATGCGTCAAAGAATCCATCTATCAGCATAAACAATTGTTATGTAAACCTACTCCAGAAGGGGAGTCACCTCAGTGAAAAAATATATTCACATCACAGATGGGATACCATACTGGAGAACTGAGGAGACATTGGAATATGGAGAAAATGCAGCACAGCAGGGGCACCAGTGATCATACAAACAGCCAAGGCATAAAAAAGTGCATAGCAATGAAGAGACCAACCTGGATAGGGGGAACAAACCCGACGACCGTTTCGCTCTCTGGCTTTTTCACAGGGCCCTGTTCTCCAGTATGTTATCCCATCTGTGATGTGAATATATTTTTTCACTGAGGTGACTCCCCTTCTGGAGTAGGTTTACATAACAATTGTTTATGCTGATAGATAATCCATCTTTGACGCATCCAGTATTTTTCTGGTGTGATTCATCATCATTTTTTGCAGCAATTTTGCGGGGGTCCCTACTGTATCATGCAGACAGAGGCAATTTGTTGCAAGCACGTATGGATATACATACTGGTTTTAGGGGGTATTTTTCATCCACACTTGTCTGCATTTCCTTCTGAGTTTTAATATGTATTGTACTTTTTTGCATATATGTTTAATAAAATATTTTGTATAAATATCATTGCTGGCGTGCTGTGCATTTGTGGGAGTTTGTGGCTTTGGGGCCGTGCGGTGCACACCTTGGCTGGCAGCAGCCCTTTTGTTTGGAGTTATTATACAGGAGATGTAGCGCAAGTAATGTTGCTGTCACCAGCGGCTAATAAAAAAATTACAGTGAATATCACTGATATTTATGATGCGCAAATGTTATACAGGAGATGTAGTGCAGGTGATGTCGCCTCCTCCAGCAGCAAAAAAAGTAGACTGAATGTCACTGATACACTGATATTTAGGATGCACAAACGTTATACAGGAGATGTAGCGCAGGTAATACAACTGTCCGCAGCGGACACCGTCTACATAAAAAGTACACTGGAAGTCACAGATATTTTTAGTATGCACACATGTTAAACAGGAGATGTAGCACAGATAATGTCGCTGTCTCCAGCAGTCTATGGAAAAAGTGCACTGAATGTCACAGATATATTTAGTATGCACACACATTATACAGGAAATGTAGCGCAGATAATGTCGCTGTCCGCAGCGTCTACGGAAAAAGTACACTGGATGTCGCAGATGTTTTTAGGATGCAGAAACGTTATACAGGAGATGTAGCGCAGGTAATGTAACTGTCTGCATCAGACACCATCTGCGGAAAAAGTACACTGGATGTCACAGACAATTTTAGGCTGCACACACGTTAGACAGGAGATGTGGCGCAGATAATGTCGCTGTCTGCAACGGCCAAACAATTGCAAACTATTTAGTGCAGGTTGCGCTAAAAATATATATTGCTGCCAGATACAACAATAGTCCTTAAAATGACTTTTGGGTCTCTAACCCTGCCTAACCAAAAAATAAAATTCAATTCCCTACACTATCTGTCCCTACAGCACAGCTCTCCCTGACTAAGACTGGCCGAACCACATGACATTGGGTGCTTTATAGCACCCGATAACGTGTTCTGGCCAGCCAATCAGTATAATGCCAGTAAACAACATGGCTACGGCATTACAGTGAGTGGTAGCACTTACCTGCGCATTTATTGGCTTCATAGCAGGGAGGAGACTCGAGCATGGCGCTTGAGCACACGCGGTATTCGGCCGAACACCTCAATGTGCTGGTGTTCGGCCGAGCATGCTCGATCATCACTAGTTTCAACATCTTATTTGCCCTTGTGCAGTGCAGTTATATGTTGTAAAGCATTTTTTGGCTTGTATTAGTGGGATAAAAGGGCTTATTAGCCATTGTGTGGTGAAGTGAGTAAATTACAGCCTTTTTTGGCGTGTAGTAGTGGCAAAAAAAAATATATTATTTGCTGTTCAATGGTGCAGTAATATGTTCTAAAGCCCTTTTTGGCATGTATTAGTGGCAAAAAAATATATATTTGCCGTTCTGCGGTGCAGTTATATATTTTAAAGCCCTTTTTGGCGTGTATTAGTGTCACAAAAAAAGTATTTGCCATTGGGCGGGGAAGTGAGAAAATTACAGCTCTTTTTGATGTGTATAAGCGGCAAAAGATATATACAAACCGGATTCCAAAAAAGTTGGGACACTATACAAATCGTGAATAAAAACTGAATGCAATGATGTGGAGGTGCCAACTTCTATTTTATTCAGAATAGAACATAAATCACGGAACAAAAGTTTAAACTGAGAAAATGTACAATTTTAAGGGGAAAATATGTTGAATCAGAATTTCATGGTGTCAACAAATCCCCAAAAAGTTGGGACAAGGCCATTGTCACCACTGTGTGGCATCTCCCCTTCTTCTTACAACACTCAACAGACGTCTGGGGACCGAGGAGACCAGTTTCTCAAGTTTAGAAATAGAATGCTCTCCCATTCTAGTCTAATACAGGCCTCTAACTGTTCAATCGTCTAGGGCCTTCTTTGTTGCACCTTCCTCTTTATGATGCGCCAAATGTTCTCTACAGGTGAAAGATCTGGACTGCAGACTGGCAATTTCAGTACCCGGATCCTTCTCTTACGAAGCCATGATGTTGTGATTGATGCAGAATGTGGTCTGGCATTATCTTGTTGAAAAATGCAGGGTCTTCAATGAAAGAGATGACGTCTGGATGGGGGCATATGTTGTTCTAGAACCTAAATATATTTTTCTGCATTGATGGTGCCTTTCCAGACATGCAAGCTGCCCATGCCACACGCACTCATGCAACCCCATACTATCAGAGATGCAGGCTTCTGAACTGAGCGTTGATAACAACTATGGTTGTCCTTGTCCTCTTTGGTCCAGATGACATGGCGTCCCAGATTTCCAAAAAGAACTTCGAATCGTGACTTGTCTGACCACAGAACAGTCTTCCATTTTGCCACACTCCATTTTAAATGATTCCTGGCCCAGTGAAAACGCCTGAGCTTGTGGATCTTGCTTAGAAATGGCTTCTTCTTTGCACTGTGAAGTTTCAGCTGGCAACGGCGGATGGCACAGTGGATTGTGTTCACTGACAATGGTTTCTGGAAGTATTCCTGAGCCCATTCTGTGATTTCCTTTACAGTAGCATTCCTGTTTGTGGTGCAGTGTCGTTTAAGGGCCTGGAGATCACCAGCATCCAGTATGGTTTTTACGGCCTTGACTCTTACGCACAGAGATTGTTCCAGATTCTCTGAAACTTTGGATGATGTTATGCACAGTTGATGATGATAGATGCAAAGTCTTTGCAATTTTTCGCTGTGTAACGCCTTTCTGATATTGCTCCACTATCTTTCTGCACAACATTGTAGGAATTGGTGATCCTCTACCCATCTTGGCTTCTGAGAGACACTGCCACTCTGAGAAGCTCTTTTTATACCCAATCATGTTGCCAATTGACCTAATTAGTGTTAATTGGTCTTCCAGCTCTTCGTCATACTCAAATTTACTTTTTCCAGCCTCTTATTCCCACTTGTCCCAACTTTTTGGGGATTTGTTGACACCGTGAAAATTTGAATCAACGTATTTTTTCTTTAAAATGATACATTTACTCATCTACGTTCTATTACAAATAAAATATTGACATTTGCCATCTCCACATCATTTCATTCAGTTTTTATTCACAATTTGTTTAGTGTCCCAACTTTTTTGGAATCCGGTTTGTATATTATTTGCCGTTTAGCGGTGCAGTTACCGTATTTTTTGCCCTATAAGACACACCGGCCCATAAGACGCACCTAGGTTTTCAGAGGAGGGCAATGAAAAAAAAAATTTCATTACACCTCAGGTCAGACCACCAATCCGACCTCCAATGTTAATCAGACCTCAGCTGACAGCCCCAATCAGACCCCCAATGTTAATATGACCCGAATAAGACCTCAGATCAGACCCCCAATCAGACGTCAGCTCAGCCCCCAATGTAAATGACCCCTAATCAGACCTCAGATAAGAGTCCCATGCCTCTCATCACCCCCTATGCCTCTGATTAACCCCCCTATCAGTCTTTATGCCTCTTATCAGCCCCCATTATCAGCCTTTTGCCTCTCATCAGCCCCCATCATCATTCCTTATGCATCTCATTAGCCCACATATCAGTCCTAATGCTTCTTATCAGCCTTATGCCTCTCATTTGTCCCCATATCAGTCCTTATGCCTCTTATCAGCTCCCATTATCAGCCTTATGTCTCTCATCACCCCCATTGCAGCCACCCATATCAGAACAGCCCCAAGCAGTTTCATGTTTTATAAAACAAAAAAAAACACTTACCTCTACTACTTCTGGATGCTGCCGCTCCACACTACCCGCGATCTTCTTCCTCCTGCTGTTGGCTGTGCTGTGAACTGGCGCGCACAGCGTGAGGTCACAGAGCCCCCTTAAGCTGTGCGCAGCCACTGCACATCCGACAGCCGAGGACCAGGATGCGATGAGTACAGAGCCTTTACCGCTTCATGGTCCTCCAGTACTAATGAGCGCTTCTATAATGAAAGTGGTCATTAGTATTCACCCTAAAAATGGGGCATAAAAACAGTATTTGGGGCTCTCCACCTCGGCTGAAAGGTGCAGAGTCCACCACTTGGAAAGGGAGGGACTGCAGCACCAGCAACTTGGCCAGGAGCACATTCAGCTTCTGTGCCATTGGATAAGTGCGCACATACTGTTGTCTCTTCGCAATTGCTTCGGTGATCGATTGCTGACGGAATGACTGACGAGGAGTAGGAGGCAGCAGTCAGTCAGTGTTGGGTGTAGAATCCCCTACTCGGCGGTGTGGCAGTATTTTGTTAAGCCGCCGGAGAAGGTACACATGGCCATTTGTAGAATCTTTGGGCAGAAGGTGAAGCATGTCCAGGATGCCAATGTTGGCACCACAGCTCTGCATCAACATATGCAGCGTCACCATAAAGTGGTCTGGGAGCTCCAATGTGGTGGTCCAGCCTGCCACAGCAACCGCTGCATCACCCAGTGGCACGCACCAGATTTCAGGCAGTCAAGGCTCCACCACCTCAGCCGAAGGTAGCTGTCTGTCTTCCTACTCCTCGTCAGTCATTCCGTCAGCAATTGATCACCGAAGCAATTGGGAAGAGACAACAGTATGTGCGCACTTATCCAATGTCACAGAAGCTGAATGTGCTCCTGGCCAAGTTGCTGGTGCTACAGTCCCTCCCTTTCCAAGCCGTCATTTCTTTGCCAAAAAGGCAGTACCAGCCCTGCATACACATGTAGATCAGAAGGTGGGCCAGTCCTTGAGCCTGTCGTTGTCTTCCCAAGTGCATGGCAGCTCCGACGTGTGGAGCTGTCACTATGATCAGGGACAATACATGTCCTTTAAGGCCCACTGGGTGAATGTGGTTCCTGCACAGCCAAACCAGTAACTTGGCCAGGTGACGCCTCTTCTGCCTCCACGTTCTCATGCAGTTGGTCCGCCTCTGCCTCCTCATCCTCCACCATGCCCTCAGCCTCCACTGCAGGGGCAATTAACAGTGCCACTCCAGAATATCACATGTGCAGGGTTAACTCTTTCCAAGCCATGAACTTTCATTCCCCTTTGTGCTGCCTCCAAAGGGGAATAGAAGTTCATGGCTTGGAAGGAGTTAACCTTCCAGTCAAAGTAGGTGATCACAGAAAAAAACTGGTGAACATAGAATCGTATTGGATTTTTCGGATTGGTTCCTGCATCCTGAATGGTTTAAATCGCAGACACGATTTAATACTACATTATTAATCCTTCTCATCTTTATTTTCATTTTGTATCTATGGTTATATACCATTTGTTTTACAAAAGTTTTTTTATCTGCCTTGATGTATTTTAGTTAACTCTACGGTATGAGGGTGTGGCTGTGACTAATTGTGACCACCTGTTTGGTTTCAGCTGGCCACTATTTAGTCTGGGTTCACATTATCCTTTTCTTGTCATGAGTAAGGATCTATATTGGTAAAGATCCAAAATGTGTAGACCTGAATGTACATGGTTTTATTGCACTGAATTATTAAAAGATTCCACCTTATTTGGACGCTGGACCCCTCTCTTTTTTACTGTATATACACCTATATGCCAAGGTTCCTGGCTTGGTCCGTGCATCCTCCTTTTGCCTCAGGTGAGCGCACCACTTTTGCTTCTTTCCACACTGTCATTGTGCCACCCTGTGGCCCCCTCCTGATGCTGCTGCTGCCACCACCCCCACACACTGTCATTGTGCCACCCTGTGGCCCCCTCCTGATGCTGCTGCTGCCACCACCTCCACACTCTGTCATTGTGCCACCCTGTGGCTTCCTCCTGATGCTGCTGCCGCCACCTAACCACTCTATCATTGTGCTATTTTGTGGCCTCCTGATGCTGCTGCCACCTCCACACTGTCATTGTGTCACTGTGGTCTCTTCATGCTTCTGCTGCTGGCACCTCCACGCTGTTATTGTGCCACCCTGTGGCCCCCTCCTGATGCTGCTGCTGTCACCACCTCCACACTCTGTCCAAGGCAACTTAGCTAACCAGGGCAATTTTTTCTTCAGATATCCAGCTGTTTCTAAAGGAGAACTACTTTCATTCAGAGAAGTTTAATAGTGGGATACCTAGTACTCTTACCTTTTTGGAACGCGTTGAAACACATTGAGCTATCTTAACCAATAAAGAACTCTCCACTTGGAACCCTGGTGTCATTCTTCTAGGACGTGGAGGCGAGTTCATACCTTTCTACCAAGCAATCTCGGCGGGGGAGGGGAAGGTATGTGTTTTATGCTTATCCTATACCTCCCCCCCTGGTGTAGTAAGTCCCCCCTTTTCCACCTTATATATATATGTGTATATTTTTATTTTATATATATATATATATATATATATATACATATATTTTTTTTTTATTATACATTTTTTAGTATTGCAATACTATACCGCTTCAGTACTATCAACTCTTGATTTTAAATATCCACGATTATAGACCTATCTTTATAGACCTATTTCATAGACCTACTTTTTACTAAAATAAAATAAAAAAACTCACCAAAGATTTGTATATTTCATACCTAATTTACAACACACACCTACTCATATACACCACTCCCCTGGAAAAAACACATATGTTCAAAGCAAATGAAGTATATTTGAATTAGGTACGTACAATCAATTTGGACCCAAACATTTTTCAAGAAATACAATAATTTCTATTACAAAGATGTGTTTTTTCCATCTTTGCTTGCACTGTGGATTTAGGCAAAGTTTTAGAATTTTTAATAAAGAGCAAACAAAAGCACATTTGGCAATGTAAGATCAGAGTCAAGTTTATTATTTTAATTTCTGTTTCAAGTTGAAGTGTTTCACCTTTAAAACCTTCGCTGGTCATATTTTCTGCTAAAATCCGGCAACTTATATTTGTAAAAAAAAAAAATACAAAAATACAGATTTTAGAGATCCACCTAGAAATGCATGAAGGAATGGTAAAAGCACAAAGAGAATTATTCTTTTGTGGTTCATGAAAAATACCTTTATAGTCTTACATTGAAAGTAAAATACTATATTTATTTATAGACAAAACCGGGACATACTGCAAAATTCTTACAAAAACATAAATTGCAACAGGCAGCAAAAGAGATCACCATCAGAGACAAATTGCAGGCACAAATTGTTGAAAACCAATTTATCCATCTGGCATTGAAAGGTATGAAAGAGCTTTATCTGTATCTGCTCAATTTTGTTTGCTGAAGTCAGTCCACACAAATTGATACGTGAGTCCGAGCAAGTCTTAATCTGGATGGCATAAACCTGTTTTATGGTTGCCAACACCTGTCCACACTAGAATTCAAAACTGTTCATTCAGAATTCCCTGCAGACTTGTATCTTATTATATCGCCTACTGCTGTGTTCGTCTCAGATGACATTAGAACTTTACATCTGCATCCACATCTGCGTTGTGTGGCCCTGATAAACCTATCTCCCTCAAACCAAAAATCTCCACTTTAAAAACTATGTTAGGAACAATGTCCAAATAGAGATTCACTAATGTAAGGTCCCTATTAAAAATATACCATTAGGCTGGTTTCACATGAGCGAGTATCACGCTCCAAACTCGTAGTGCAGCTCCTGTCCAGAACATCCTGCATTGCCAGGGTCGCCTAGCATTATATTAATATTTGATGCTATGTAACCTTTATTGGTCTGAAATGTATTGGATAACACTGACATGATACTGTCAGTGTTATCCAATGGATTCTAGAACTGTAAGGCCTCTTTCACATGGCGAGATTTCCGAGCAGGTGCAATGCGTGAGGTGAACTCATTGCACCCACACTGAATCCGGACCCATTCATTTTCACCCAACGCAGGCCCCATAGAAGTGAATAGGGCTGCGTGAAAATCGCAAGCATCCGCAAGCAATTGCGGACGCGGTGCGATTTTCACGCATGGTTGCTAGGAGATGATCGGGATGGGGACCCGATCATTATTCTTTTCCCTTATAACATGGTCCATCACATGGTCCATCACATGATCCATCACCATGGCTGCGCTACATCTCATATGTAACATGTGCACATCCAAAAAATATCAGTGACAACCAGTGTACTTTTGCCGTAGACGGTGTCTGCCGCTGACAGTGACAATACCTGGGGTACATGTCCTGTGTAACGTTTTCACCTCCCAAATACCTGTGACATTCCCGAGCAGTAAGGAACAGGGAAGTGGCCATGATGCTGATGGTGCACGCAGAGGCCGTGGCCCTGGGCGTGTTGAAACTGTGCCTGCCGCCAGAGCACAAGAAAAAAAAAATCATTCACGATACCTAACTTCATGTCCCAGTTTGCAGGGCGGTGCAGGACAATGCTCTCAAAGTCATACCAGTGCAACCAGCTGGTTGGTTGAATTGCAGCAGATAATGCTTCCAGTCGATTAAGCACCATCATGTCTTCCACCAAGTCCAGTCTCAGTAGCCAAGAGTCTGGTCAACACAATTCTCACCCTGATCCTCCTTCCTCCCACCATGGAGAGTCTTGCCAAACAAGTGATCTCAAAATTGGATATTCCGAGGAGCTCTTTTCAACGCCATTCCTTCATTTTGACCATTCGACAAGCCTCTTCTCTCTTAAAGAGAAACATGAGATTGTGTGCCCTGATTCCCAAATTCTTGAGCTTCCACAGTCACAATAAGATGACGGTGGGGAATGGCAATTAGTGTTTGACGAGGTGGATGATGATCATGAGACACAGTTGCCAATAAGCCAATGGCAATTAGTGTCTCAATAGGTTGATGATGAGGATGAGACACAGTTGCTGTTGTTAGGTCAACAAGTCAGGAGGATGAGCAGAGTGAGGAAGTAAAAGAGGAGGTGGTGGACGATGAAGTCACTGACCCAACCTGGTAAGGTGGCTAGCCGAGCGATAACAGCAGTACAGAGGGGGAGGGATCTGCAGCACCGCAACAGGCTGGAAGAGGCAGTGGGGTGGCAAAAGGGAGAAGGCGGGCCACACCAAACAGGCCCGCAACTGTTCCCCAGAGCACCCCCTTGCGGCAATCTCCCTTGCCAAGGGCTAGGTGTTCCGCAGTCTGGAGATTTTTTGAGGAAAGTGCAAATAAAAGAATTGTCATTTGCAACCTTTGCCGTACCAAAATAAGCAGAGGCGTGAACACTTGCAGCCTCACCACCACCAGCATGATCCGCCACATGGCATCACAGCACCCTAATAGGTGGGCCGAATGCCTGGGTCCACAATCAATGTTTGCGGGTCACACCACTGCCTCCTCTTCCCCTGTGTTACAGGCTGGCCAATCCCCTGTAGAAGGTGCAGGCCAGGATGCCTCCTGCCTTACACCTGGACCTTCACAAGCACCATCAGCGACCATATCCACTTCCGTGTCCAAGTGCAGTGGACAAATGTCCTTACCCCAGGCATTTGAACGAAAGTGCAAATATCCAGCCACCCACCCACAGGCCATAGCACTAAATGCGCAACTTTCCAAATTGCTGGCCCTGAAAATTTTGCCATTTAGGCTTGTGGACACTGAGGCCTTCCGCAGCCTGATGTCGGTGGCCGTCCCTCGGAACACAGTCCCCAGCCGCCACTATTTTTCACGGTGTGTCATGCCCGCCTTACACCAGCATGTGTCCCATAAGATCACCCGTGCCCTGACCAACGCAATTACTGGGAAAGTCCACTTAACCACTGACAAATGGACAAGTGTTTTTGGCCAGAGACGCTACATTTCCCTGACCGCACACTGGGTGATCGTTGTGGAGGCTGGGAGCGGGTCGTACCCTGGGATGACACAATTGCTATCGACCCCAAGGATTGCGGGTCCTAATTCCATCAGGGTTTCTGCCACCACCTATGTTATTGGCTCCAACCCCCACTTTTCCTCCTCTGCCTCTTCCTTCACTTCCACCTCAGAATTATCCTCTTGCAGCACCAGTCAGCCATCAGTCAGTAGCTGGAAGCAGTGTAGCACTGCAGTGGGGAAGGGTCAACAGGCCGTGCTTAAGCTGATCTTCTTTGGTGACAAACAGTACACCACCGCAGAGCTGTGGCAGGGGATAAGAGACCAGACTGAGCTGTGACTTTCGTCACTCAACCTAGAACCAGACATGGTTGTGTCTGATAATGTCCGTAACTTGGTGGCGGCTTTGGAGCTCGGGAAGCTCACACACATTCCATGCTCAGCCTATGTCTTCAACTTAGTGGTTCAGCGGTTTATCAAAACCTACCCAAATTTTCCTGAGAACACTGGTAAAGGTGCGCCGCATGTGTCCCCATTTCCAAGTCATCGACAGCTTCCGACGGTCTGTCAACGCTGCAGCAGCGCTTACAATCGCAAGCTCACCGACTGTTGTGTGACGTGAGCAAGCGCTGGAACTTGATGTTCCACATGGTGGCCAGCCTTTGTGAGCAGCAGAGGACAGTAGTGGAATACTTTCCAGTCAGCTTACGCTCTTCACAAGCGACAAGTGGGCATGGATGTCTGACCTCTGTGAAGTTTTAAGAAACTTTGAGGAAAAAACACAGATGGTGAGCGGCGATAACGCTATTATCAGCGTCACCATCCCACTTCTGTATCTACTGAAACACTCACTGCTCGCAATTAATGCCGGAGCTTTGTTTGTGGAAAAGGCATGTGGAGTGGGGGAAAACAGTTTGTCTTCTCAGCGCAAATTGGATGATGATGAGGAGGAGGAGCAGGAGACGGTTGCCTCCGCTACAGGGGGTAGTACCCATGGAAGTTTAATTTCATCTGTTCAGCCTGGATGGGCATAAGAGTAGGAAAAGGATGAGGAGATTGAGAGTCATCCTACTGATGATGACTGCAAAGTCTTGCCTGTTGGGACTCTTGCTCACTTGGCTGACTTTATGTTAGGCAGCCTTTCCCCTGATCCACGTTTTTTTACACATTTTAGACAACATTAATTACTGGTTGTTCACCCTTCTTGACCCCCGCTGCAGAGAGAACTTCTCATCTCTCATTTCTGTGGTGGAGAGGACGAGCAAAATGGTGCAATACCAGAAGGTCCTTGTGGAAAAATTGCTCCAAAAATTTTCAGCTGATAACACTGGCGGCAGAGTGCGTAGTTCCTTAGGCAACCAAGGAGGGGAGACGAAGGGAACACACAGCAGTTCCAACAGAGGCAGGGAAACACTCTCCAAAGCCTGGGACAGTTTAATGACACCCAGCCAGCACTCTCACTCTGATGTGCGGCCTAGTGTCACAAGGAGGTAAAATTTTTGAAAGATGGTGAAGGAGTACGTAACAGACCGTGTCAGCGTCCTCAATGATCCCTCTGTGCCTTACAACTACTGGGTGTCAAAGCTGGACACTTGGCACGAACTGGTTCTCTAAGCCTTGGAGGTGCTGGCCTGCCCTGCCACCAGCGTTTTGTCAGAGTGGGTATTTAGTGCTACTGGGGGCAAAATAACTGATAAGCACATCTGCCTGTCAACTTAAAATGTTTACAAGTTGACTCATAAAAATGAACAAGGCCTGGATTGCCCCTGACTTCTCTACTCCACCAGAGGAAAGCGGCTGAACATAAAGGCACTTTAAATGTGTTTTTTATAATGTACTGAATACACCCATGCACCCCTTCCACCAGAAAAAAGGGTATATGGTTCAATCTTCCTTTCCTTCTCCTCCTCCTCCTTCTCCTCCATCATATCAACATGTTTATAAGTCAACCCTTGCTCCTAATGTTGTGGAGGGTCAGCTCACCTGCAGGCCCTCGCATATAATGTTTTAGAGGGCCAGCTCACCAGCAGGCCCTCACCTACAATCTTTTAGAGGGTCAGCTCACCTGCATGCCCTCGCATATAATGTTTTAGAGGGTAAGCTCACCAGCAGGCCCTCACCTGCAATCTTTTAGATGGCCAGCTCACCTGCAGGCCCTCCCATATAATGTATTACAGGGTCAGCTCATCAGCAGGCCCTCATCTACAATCTTTTAGAGGGTCAGCTCACCAGCAGGCCCTCGAATATAATGTTTTAGAGGACCAGCTCAGCAGCAGCCCCTCACCTACAATCTTTTAGATGGCCAGCTCTCCTGCAGTCCCTCGCATATAATGTTTTAGAGGGTCAGCTCTCAAGCATGCCCTCACCTACAATCTTTTAGAGGGCCAGCTCTCCTGCAGGCCCTCTCATATAATTTTTTAGAGGGTCAGCTCACTAGCAGGCCCTCTCCTACAATCTTTTAGATGGCCAGCTTACCTGCAGGCCCTCGCATATAATGTTTTACAGGGTCAGCTCACCAGCAGGCCCTCATATACAATGTTTTAGAGGGTCAGCTCACCAGCAGGCCCTCGAATATAATGTTTTAGAGGGTCAGCTCACAGGCAGCCTCTCACCTGCAATATTTTAGATGGCCAGCTCTCGTGCAGTCCCTTGCATATAATGTTTTAGAGGGTCAGCTCACAAACATGCCCTCACCTACAATCTTTTAGAGGGCCAGCTCTCCTGCAGGCCCTCGCATATAATGTTCAGATAATCAGCTCATCAGTAGGCCCTCACCAACATTCTTTTAGAGGGCCAGCATACCTGCAGGCCCTCAGCCATAATGTTTTTGAGGGCCAGCTTACCAGCAGGCCTTCTACCATTATGTTTTACAGGTTCATCTCACCAGCAGGTGTCACCACTGGCGCATTTTGGGTTGACGAACGCACCAGTGGTATTTCAGCGATTCGTCAATGACATTTTCCATCACTTGGTGGGGAGGTTCGTGCTAGTTAACTTAGATGACATTTTAATTTGCTCTCCTGATCTGAAGACCCATCAGGATCATGTGAGACAGGTTTTGACGATCCTTCGGGAGAATAAATTATATGCCAAATTAGAAATATGTTTTTTCTGTGCAGGAGCTTCCGTTTTGGGGATATCTGCTTTCCGACTGGTTTTCGTATGGACCCCGAAAAGGTCCGGGCAGTTCTGGAATGGGACCGACCAGAGAATCAGAAAGCTTTGATGCGGTTTTTGGGGTTTACTAATTATTATAGAAAATGTATTCTGAACTATTCCACCATTGTTAAACCTCTGACTGATATGACAAAGAAGGGCGCCGACGTCTCTGTTTGGTCGGAGGAGGCATTGCAGGCCATTTCGACTATTAAGGATTGTTTTGCATCTGCTCCCATTCTGGTGCAGCCCGATGTGTCTCAGCCATTCGTGGTGGAGGTGGATGCATCAGAAGTGGGGGTGGGAGTGGTGCTGTCACAGGGTTCTTCTCCTGGCAAGTGGGTCCCGTGTGCATTTATTTCCAAGAAGCTCTCGTTCGCCCAGAGGAACTATGATGTGGGAGATAGAGAGTTACTGGCTATAAAGTTGGCCTTTGAGGAATGGCGTCACTGGTTGGAGGGGCCTTCTCACCCCGTTACTGTTTATACGGATCATAAGAATTTGGCTTACCTGCAATCTGCCAAGCGTCTGAACCCTAGGCAGGCCAGGTGGTCACTGTTTTTTACCAGGTTCAATTTTGTTGTTACTTTTCGTCCGGGGGTTAAAAACATCAAGGCAGATGCGTTGTCTCACAGTTTTCCTGGGGGAGGTGATTCAGAGGATCCTGCTCCGATTTTGGCTGATGGGGTTGTGGTTTCCGCCCTGTATCCCGAATTGGAGATGGAGTTGTTGGGAGCCCAGGAGGGGGCTCCTGGTTCTTGTCCCCCAGGTAGGTTGTTTGTTCCCGAAGAACTGCGATACAAGGTTTTCAAGGAACATCACGATACTGTCCTTGCCGGACAGCCTGGTGGTAAGTCCACCTGTGACCTTGTGTCCAGGAGGTTCTGGTGGCCCGGGTTATGTAGTAGCATTGAGGATTACGTAGCAGCTTGTGAAACCTGTGCACGATCTAAGGTTGCTCATACTCGACCGGCTGGTTCACTGCATCCTTTATCTATTCCGTCTTGTCCTTGGACGCACTTGTCCATGGACTTTATTACGGATCTACCGAGTTCCTGCGGAAAAAAAGTGATTTTGGTGGTAGTTGACCGTTTTAGCAAGATGGCTCATTTTATATTGTTAACTAGTCTGCCTAATGCCAAGATACTTGCACAAATGTTTGTTGATAATATTGTGAAATTGCATGGTATTCCTTAGGATATGGTTTCTGATAGGGTTACGCAGTTTGTCTCTAGGTTCTGGAGGACGTTCTGCTCTCGGCTTGGCATTCAACTTTCGCTCTCTTCAGCTTCCCATCCGCAGTCGAATGGACTGACGGAGCGCACTAATCAGAACCTGGAGACCTACTTGAGGTGCTTTGTGGCAGGGAATCAGGAGAATTGGTCTTCATTCTTGCCGCTAGTGGAGTTTGCTTTGAATAACCGTAGGCAGGAGTCCACGGGTAAGTCGCCATTTTTTGGTGCATATGGTTTTCACCCCCAGTTTGGTACCTTTTCTGGGACTAGTTCCTCTGGGATGCCAGAGGAGGAAAGATTTTCCTCTACCTTGTCTTCTATCTGGCGGAGGATACAAGTGAATTTGGAGACGATGGGTGAGAGGTATAAGCAAATTGCTGAAAGGAGACAGGTGACTGGTCCGGACCTGTGTGTGGGTGATTTGGTGTGGTTGTCCACTAAAAATATTAAATTGAGAGTGCCATCTTGGAAACTGGGTCCAAGATTTATCGGCTCGTACAAAATATCTGCGCTGATCAATCCAGTAGCGTTTCGGCTGGATCTTCCGCAGACTTGGAGGATCCATGATGTATTCCATAAATATTTATTGAAAAAATATGTGAGACCGGTGGAACTATCGCCATTGCCCCCTCCTCCTGTTCTGGTCTATGGAAATTTAGAGTTCGAGATCTCCAGGATTCTTGACTCTAGAGTTCTTCGGGGTTCCCTTCAGTACCTGGTACACTGGAGGGGATACGGCCCTGAGGAGAGGATGTGGCTTCCAGCTGACTGGTTAGGGCTTTTCACAGAGCCCACCCGGATAAGGTTAGTTTGGGGTGCCCGGAGGTCACCCGTAGAAGGGGGTGGGGGGTACTGTCATGCCCTGTTCGGACGGTCTGCTGAGGTCTGACAGATTGGTAGAACGTGTCTAATCATTTGTTTTGTTTAGGAATCGTGCTGGATCCGCCTTCCTTCAGGTGCTCTGGGTGGGGTCATTGGCTTAAATTGCTTTCACTCCCAGAGGGACGTGCAGGTTATAGAATTCAGTCTGGCCTTGGATTCAAGAAAGGAAGGATTTTCTGTTCCAGCTCAGATAAGTTTGGTTTCTGTTTTTGTCTAGGCTGTTTATGTGTCTTCTGCCCCTTCTCCCCTTTCACCATCTCAGGGATTCTAGGGTATTTGCAGTCCAGGAACAAGGACACATTATTCCTATTTTTAAGGTCTGAATGTGGGCTTAGCAGTGTAGGGAGAGAAGTCAGGGATTTGCTAGGAGGTGAGGTTTCCCCAGCATTTCGCCTAGATACTTGTTTATTTGTTTGTCTGTGTATCTGAGATCCAGTCCGCCGTGACAGCAGGCACTCACCTACAATCTTTTAGAGGGTCATCTCACCAACAGGCCCTTGCATGTAATGTTTTTGAGGTTCAGCTCACCAGCAGGCCCTCAACCATAATGTTTTGAGGGTCAGTTTACCAGCAGGCCATCTACCATTATGTTTTACAGGGTCATCTCACCAGCACACAGTCACCTACAATTTGTAAGAGGGTCATCTCACCAGCAGGCCCTCACCTACAATCTTTTTTTTAGAGGGTCAGCTCACCTGCAGGCCCTTGCATGTAATGTTTTAGAGGGTCAGCTCACCAGCAGGCCCTCATCTGAAATCTTTTAGAGGGTCAGCTCAACTGCAGACCCTTGCGTATAATGTTTTAGAGGGTCAGCTCACCAGCTACAATCTTTAGAGGGTCAGCTCACCTTCGGGCACTTGCATATAATGTTTTTGAGGGTCAGCTCACCAACAGGCCCTCAACCATTTTGGTTTACAGAGTCGGCTCAAAAGCAGGCCCTCATCTGCAATATTTTAGAGGGTCAGCTCACCTGCAGGCCCTTGCATATAATCTTTTAGAGGGTCAGCTCACCAGCTACAATCTTTTAGAGGGTCAGCTCACCTGCAGGCCCTCAACCATAATGTTTTTGAGGGTCAGCTTACGAGCAGGCCCTCAAACCAATATGTTTTACAGGGTCAGCTCACCAGCAGGCCCTCATCTGCAATCTTTTAGAGGGTCAGCTCACAAGCAGGCCCTCTCATATAATGTTTTTGAGTGTCAGCTCACCAGCAGGCCCTTAACCATAATGTTTTATAGAGTCAGCTCACCAGCAGGCCCTCGCATATAATGATTTAGAGAGTCAGCTCACCAGCAGGCCCTCACGTACAATATTTTAGAGGGTCAGATCACCTGCAGGACCTTACATATAATGTTTTAGAGGGTCAGCTCACCAGCTACAATCTTTTAAAGGGTCAGCTCACTTGCAGGCCCTCCCATATAATGTTGTTGAGGGTCAGCTCACCAGTAGGCACTCAACCATTATGTTTTAAAGGGTCAGCTCACAGCAGGCCTTCACCTACAATCTTTTTGAGGGTCAGCTCAACAGCAGACCCTCACATTTAAAGTTTTTGAGGGTCAGCTCACCAGCAGGCCCTAAACCATAATGTTTTACAGTGTCAGCTCACCAGTAAGCCCTCACCTACAATCTTTTAGAAGGTCAGCTCACCTGCAGGCCCTCACATATAATGTTTTAGAGGGTCAGCTCACCAGAAGGCATTCAACTACATTCTTTTAGAGGGTCAGCTCACCTGCAGGCCCTAGCATATAATTTTTTTAGAGGGTCAGCTCACCTGAAGGCCCTCGCATATAATTTTTGGGAGCTCACCAGCAGGCCATTACCTACAATCTATTAGAGGGCCAGCTCACCTGCAGGCCTTTGCATATAATATTTTACAGGGTTAGCTCACCAGCAGGCCCTAAACCATAATGTTTTGTAGGGTCAGCTCACCAGCAGGCACTCATCTACAATCATTTAGAGGGTCAGCTCACCTGCAGGCCCTCGCATGTAGTGTTTTAGAGGGTCTGCACACCTGCAGGCCCTCGCATATAATGTTTTTGAGGGTCAGCTCACCAGCAGGCTCTCAACCATTATGTTTTACAGGGTCAGCTCACCAGCAGGCCCTCATATGCAATCTTTTAGAGGGTCAGCTCACCTGCAGGCCCTCACATATAATGTTTTAGAGGGTCAGCTCACCAGCTACAAACCTGCAGGCCCTCATATATAATGTTTTTGAGGGTCAGCTCACCAGCAGGCCCTCAACCATTATGTTTTAAAGGGTCAGCTCACCTACAATCTTTTAGAGGGTCAGCTCACCAGCAGGGCATCGCATATAAAGTTTTTGAGGATCAGCTAACCTGCATGCCCTAAACCATAATGTTTTTCAGGGTCAGCTCACCAGCAGGCCTTCACCTACAATATTTTATAGGGTAAGCTAACCTTCAAGTAGGGATAAGCGAACCCGAACTGTATAGTTCGGGTTCGTACCGAATTTTGGAATGTCCGTGACACGGACCCGAACCCGGACATTTTCGTAAAAGTCCGGGTTCGGGTTCGGTGTTCATCGCTTTCTTGGCGCTTTTTGAAAGGCTGCAAAGCAGCCAATCAACAAGCGTCATACTACTTGCCCCAAGTGGCCGTCACAGCCATGCCTACTATTGTCATAGCTGTGATTGGCCAGTGCAGCATGTGACCCAGCCTCTATTTAAGCTGGAGTCACGTAGCGCCGCACGTCACTCTGCTCTGATCAGTATAGGGAGAGGTTGCAGCTGCGACGTTAGGGCGAGATTAGGCAGTGATTAACTCCTCCAAAAGACTTCATTCAGAGATCGATCTGCAGCTGTGGATGATTGAACTGCTGCTATTGAATTGCTCACTGTTTTTAGGCTGCCCAGAGCGTTTTTCAGTCACTTTTCCTGGGGTGATCGGCGGCCATTTTGTGTATTGTGGTGTGCCAGCACAAGCTGCCACCAAGTGCATTTAACCCTCAATAGTGTGGTTGTTTTTTGGCTATATCCTACATCAGGGTGAAGCTGTCACACCAAGTACATTTAACCATCAATAGTCTGGTTATTTTTTGGCCATATACTACATCAGGGGCAAGCTGTCACCAAGTGTATTTAACCCTCAATAGTGTGGTTGTTTTTTGGCTATATCCTACATCGGTCAAGCTGTCACACCAAGTGCATTTAACCATCAATAGTGTGGTTATTTTTTGGCCATATACTACATCAGGGGCAAGCTGTCACCAAGTGCATTTAACCCTCAATAGTGTGGTTGTTTTTTGGCTATATCCTACATCAGGGTCAAGCTGTCAAACCAAGTGCATTTAACCATCAATAGTGTGGTAATTTTTTGGCCATACACTACATCAGGGGCAAGCTGTCAAACCAAGTGCATTTAACCATCAATAGTGTGGTTATTTTTTGGCCATATCCCAGTCTAATTCTGACTGTAAACGTATACCTGTCACCCAGCGCCTAAATAATAGGCCTCAAATTTATATTCATCCAAATCTGTCATTATTGCTGTAGCTGGTCAAGTTATTTAGTGTCCGTCAAAGCACAGTTTTTGTTCTGGGTTAAAATACAATTCCCAATTTTGCAATTTCCTAATTTAGTGGTTTCTGCTGTATCAGACCTACATTAAATCTATCCCTAAAAAGGTATATAAGATTCAAGGTGCACATAGGGTCATTCTCAATAACTTCACACATGCTACTGTGCATATCCCAGTCTAATTCTGTCTGTAAACGTATACCTGTCACTCAGCGCCTAAATAATAGGCCTCAAATTTATAGTCAGCTAAATCTGTCGTTACTGGTGTGCCTGTATTAGTGTAATACGGTACCTAAATAGATAGCCAGATAGTGTTAGGTGTCTTTAAAAAAAGGCCTGAATTTGAATTCAATACATTGGGCCAAGTAATATTTTTGTTGTTGTGGTGAACGATGAGGAAAACATCTAGTAAAGGACGGACGCGGACATGGTCGTGGTGGTGTTAGTAGACCCTCTGGTGCTGGGAGAGGACGTGGCCGTTCTGCCACAGCCACACGTCCTAGTGCACCAACTACCTCAGGTCCCAGTAGCCGCCATAATTTACAGCGATATTTGGTGGGGCTCAATGCCGTTCTAAGGATGGTAAGGCCTGAGCAGGTACAGGCATTAGTCAATTAGGTGGCCGACAGTGGATCCAGCACGTTCACATTATCTCCCACCCAGTCTTCTGCAGAAAGCGCACAGATGGCGCCTGAAAACCAAGCCCATCAGTTTGTCACATCACCCCCATGCATACCAGGGAAACTGTCTGAGCCTTAAGTTATGCAGCAGTCTCTTATGCTGTTTGAAGACTCCGCTGGCAGGATTTCCCAAGGGCATCCACCTAGCCCTTCCCCAGCGGTCAAAGACATAGAATGCACTGACGCACAACCACTTATGTTTCCTGATGATGAGGACATGGGAATACCACCTCAGCATGTCTCTGATGATGACGAAACACAGGTGCCAACTGCTGCGTCTTTCTGCAGTGTGCAGACTGAACAGGAGGTCAGGGATCAAGACTGGGTGGAAGACGATGCAGGGGACGATGAGGTCCTAGACCCCACATGGAATGAAGGTCATGCCACTGACTTTCACAGTTCGGAGGAAGAGGCAGTGGTGAGACCGAGCCAACAGCGTAGCAAAAGAGGGAGCAGTGGGCAAAAGTAGAACACCTGCCGCAAAGAGACTCCGCCTGCTACTGACCGCCGCCATCTGGGACCGAGCACCCCAAAGGCAGCTTCAAGGAGTTCCCTGGCATGGTACTTCTTCAAACAATGTGCTGACGACAAGACCCGAGTGGTTTGCACGCTGTGCCATCAGAGCCTGAAGCGAGGCATTAACGTTCTGAACCTTAGCACAACCTGCATGACCAGGCACCTGCATGCAAAGCATGAAATGCAGTGGAGTAAACACCTTAAAAACAAGGAAGTCACTCAGGCTCCCCCTGCTACCTCTTCTGCTGCTACCGCCTCGGCCTCTTCTGCTGCTGCCGCCTCGGCCTCTTCCTCCGCCTGTGGAGGAACGTTGGCACCTGCCGCCCAGCAAACAGGGGATGTACCACCAACACCACCACCACCTCCGTCACCAAGCATCTCAACCATGTCACACGCCAGCGTTCAGCTCTCCATCTCACAAACATTTGAGAGAAAGCGTAAATTCCCACCTAGCCACCCTCGATCCCTGGCCCTGAATGCCAGCATTTCTAAACTACTGGCCTATGAAATGCTGTAATTTAGGCTGGTGGACACAGACAGCTTCAAACAGCTCATGTCGCTTGCTGTCCCACAGTATGTTGTTCCCAGCCGCCACTACTTCTCCAAGAGAGCCGTGCCTTCCCTGCACAACCAAGTATCCGATAAAATCAAGTGTGCACTGCGCAACGCCATCTGTGGAAGGTCCACCTAACCACAGATACGTGGACCAGTATGCACGGCCAGGGATGCCATATCTCACTAACTGCACACTGAGTAAATGTAGTGGCGGCTGGGCCCCAGGCGGAGAGCTGTTTGGCACACGTCCTTCCGCCGCCAAGGATCGCAGAGCAACATTCTTTGCCTCCTATTGCCACCTCCTCCTACTCAGCTTCCTCCTCCTCTTCTTCCACCTGCTCATCCAGTCAGCCACACACCTTCACCACCAACTTCAGCACAGCCCGGGGTAAACGTCAGCAGGCCATTCTGAAACTCATATGTTTGGGGGACAGGCCCCACACCGCACAGGAGTTGTGGCGGGGTATAGAACAACAGACCGCCGAGTGGTTGCTGCCGGTGAGCCTCAAGCCCGGCCTGGTGGTGTGCGATAATGGGCGAAATCTCGTTGCAGCTCTGGGACTAGCCGGTTTGACGCACATCCCTTGCTTGGCGCATGTGCTGAATTTGGTGGTGCAGAAGTTCATTCACAACTACCCCGACATGTCAGAGCTGCTGCATGAAGTGCGGGCCGTCTGTTCGCGCTTCCGACGTTCACATCCTGCCGCTGCTCGCCTGTCTGCGCTACAGCATAACTTCGGCCTTCCCGCTCACCGCCTCATATGCAACGTGCCCACCAGGTGGAACTCCACCTAGCACATGCTGGACAGACTGTGCGAGCAGCAGCAGGCCATAGTGGAGTTTCAGCTGCAGCACGCACGGGTCAGTCGCACTTCGGAACAGCACCACTTCACCACCAATGACTGGGCCTCCATGCGAGACCTGTTTGCCCTGTTGCGCTATTTTGAGTACTCCACCAACAAGGCCAGTGGCGATGATGCCGTTATCAGCGTTACAATACCACTTCTATGTCTCCTTGAGAAAACACTTAGGGCGATGATGGAAGAGGAGGTGGCCCAGGAGGAGGAGGAGGAGGAGGAAGAGGGATCATTTTTAGCACTTTCAGGCCAGTCTCTTCGAAGTGACTCAGAGGGAGGTTTTTTGCAACAGCAGAGGCCAGGTACAAATGTGGCCAGCTAGGACCCACTAATGGAGGACGAGGAGGATGAGGAGGAGGTGGAGGAGGATGAGGATGAAGCATGGTCACAGCGTGGTGGCACCCAACGCAGCTCGGGACCATCACTGGTGCGTGGCTGGGGGGAAACGCAGAACGATGACGATGCGCCTCCCACAGAGGACAGCTTGTCCTTACCCCTGGGCAGCTTGGCACACATGAGCGACTACATGCTGCAGTGCTTGCGCAACGACAGCAGAGTTGCCCACATTTTAACGTGTGCGGACTACTGGGTTGCCACCCTGCTGGATCCACAGTACAAAGACAATGTGCCCACCTTACTTCCTGCACTGGAGCGTGATAGGAAGATGCGCGAGTACAAGCGCACGTTGGTAGACGCGCTACTGAGAGCATTCCCAAATGTCACAGGGGAACAAGTGGAAGCCCAAGGCCAAGGCAGAGGAGGAGCAAGAGGTCGCCAAGGCAGCTGTGTCACGGCCAGCTCCTCTGAGGGCAGGGTTAGCATGGCAGAGATGTGGAAAAGTTTTGTCAACACGCCACAGCTAACTGCACCACCACCTGATATGCAACGTGTTAGCAGGAGGACACATTTCACTAACATGGTGGAACAGTACGTGTGCACACCCCTCGACTGATGGTTCGGCCCCATTCTACTTCTGGGTCTCTAAATTGTCCACGTGGCCAGAGCTAGCCTTTTATGCCTTGGAGGTGCTGGCCTGCCCGGCGGCCAGCGTTTTGTCTGAACGTGTATTCAGCACGGCAGGGGGCGTCATTACAGACAAACGCAGCCGCCTGTCTACAGCCAATGTGGACAAGCTGACGTTCATAAAAATGAACCAGGCTTGGATCCCACAGGACCTGTCCATCCCTTGTGCAGATTAGACATGAACATAGTAACATAGTAACATAGTGCATAAGGCCGAAAAAAGACATTTGTCCATCCAGTTCGGCCTGTTATCCCGCAAGTTGATCCAGAGGAAGACCCCTCTCTAGTAGCTATAGCCTGTAATATTATTAAGCTCCAGAAATACGTCCAGGCCCCTCTTGAATTCCTTTATTGTACTCACCATCACCACCTCCTCAGGCAGAGAGTTCCATATTCTCACTGCTCTTACTGTAAAGAATCCTTTTCTATGTTTGTGTACAAACCTTCTTTCCTCCAGGCGCAGAGGATGTCCCCTCGTCACAGTCACAGTCCTGGGGATAAATAGCTGATGGGATAGATCTCTGTACTGACCCTTGATATATTTATACATATTAATTAGATCTCCCCTCAGTCGTCTTTTTTCTAAAGTGAATAACTCTAATTTTGATAATCTTTCAGGGTACTGTAGTTGCCCCATTCCAGTTATTACTTTAGTTGCCCTCCTCTGGACCTTCTCCAGCTCTGCTATGTCTGCCTTGTTTACAGGAGCCCAGAACTGTACACAGTACTCCATGTGTGGTCTGACTAGCGATTTGTAAAGTGGCAGGACTATGTTCTTATCACGGGAATCTATGCCCCTTCTGATGCAACCCATTATCTTGTTGGCCTTGGCAGCAGCTGCCTGACACTGGTTTTTACAGCTTAGTTTGCTGTTTATTAAAATTCCTAGATCCTTTTCCATGTCAGTGTTACCGAGTGTTTTACCATTTAGTATGTACGGTTGACTTGCATTTTTCCTTCCCATGTGCATAACTTTACATTTATCAGTGTTAAACCCCATCTGCCACTTATCTGCCCAAGCCTCCAGTCTATCCAGATCCCTCTGTAGTAGTATACTGTCCTCATCAGTGTAAATTACTTTACACAGTTTAGTGTCATCTGCGAAAATTGATACTTTACTATGCAAGCCTTCTACAAGATCATTAATAAATATATTGAAGAGAATAGGGCCCAATACTGACCCCTGAGGTACCCCACTAGTGACAGTGACCCAATATGAGTGTGTACCGTTAATAACCACCCTCTGTTTTCTATCACTGAGCCAGTTACTTACCCACATACAGATGTTTTCTCCCAGTCCGAGCATTCTCATTTTATATACTAACCTTTTATGTGGTACAGTGTCTACCTCCCCTTAACCATATATTATTGTACTCCAGGGCACTTCCTCATTCAATCCTCTTTTTATTTTCATTTTACCATTATATTGCGAGGAAACCCAAAGTTGAATGAACCTCTCCTCTGTCTGGGTGCCGGGGCCTAAATATATGACAATGGACTGTTCCAATGTTGGTTGACGTGAAGCATGATTCTCTGCTATGACATGCAGACTGATTCTCTGCTGACATGAAGCCAGATTCTCTGTTACAGGACCTCTCTCCTCTGCCTGGGTGTCAGGGCCTAAATATATGACAATGGACTGTTACAGTGGTGGGTGACGTGAAGCATGATTCTCTGCTATGATATGAAGACTGATTCTCTGCTGACATGAAGCCAGATTCTGTGTTATGGGACCTCTCTCCTCTGCCTGGGTGCCAGGGCCTAAATTTATGACAATGGACTGTTACAGCGGTGGGTTACGTGAAGCCTGATTCTCTGCTATGATATGAAGACTGATTCTCTGCTGACATGAAGCCAGATTCTGTCTTATGGGACCTCTCTCCTCTGCCTGGGTGCCAGGGCCTAAATTTATGACAATGGACTGTTACAGTGGTGGGTGACGTAAAGCCTGATTCTCTGCTATGATATGAAGACTGATTCTCTGCTGACATGAAGCCAGATTCTGTGTTATGGGACCTCTCTCCTCTGCCTGGGTGCCAGGGCCAAAATTTATGACAATGGACTGTTACAGTGGTGGGTGACGTGAAGCATGATTCTCTGCTATGATATGAAGACTGATTCTCTGCTGACATGAAGCCAGATTCTGCGGTATGGGACCTCTCTCCTCTGCCTGGGTGCCGGGGCCTAAATTTATGACAATAGACTGTTACAGTGATGCGTGACGTGAAGCATGATTCTCTGCTATGATATGAAGACTGATTCTCTGCTGACATGAAGCCAGATTCTGTGTTATGGGTCCTCTCTCCTCCGCCTGGGTGCCGGGGCCTAAATATCTGAGAATGGACTGTTCCAGTGGTGGGTGACGTGAAGCCAGATTCTCTGCTATGGTACCTCTCTCCAATTGATATTGGTTAATTTTTATTTATTTTATTTTTATTTTTATTCATTTCCCTATCCACATTTGTTTGCAGGGGATTTATCTACATGTTGCTGCTTTTGCAGCCCTCTAGCCCTTTCCTGGGCTGTTTTACAGCCTTTTTAGTGCCGAAAAGTTCGGGTCCCCGTTGACTTCAATGGGTTTCGGGTTCGGGACGAAGTTCGGATCGTGTTCGGAACATTTCTGGGAAGTTCGGCCGAACTTCTCGAACCCGAACATCCAGGTGTTCGCTCAACTCTACTGCTCATATCCATGGGTTATGACCACCCTGCAATCCAACAGCGGTGGTCGTGTTTGCACACTACAGGAAAAGGTGCCGGCCTTTCAGGTGGTTAGGATCGGTTCTTTTTCCTATAGTGCAGTGGTTCTCAACCTAGGGGTCGCGACCCATTTGGTGGTCGATCAGCCCTTTCCAGGGGGTCGCCTGAGGCTTCCTATTGTGGGTCGCCCGCACAACGGCAGCGGCCCCTTATCCTCGCGCACAGGAAGTGATGTCCTATCACAGCCTGTGCTTGAAGGAGCCTGATATCTGCTGTCTGCTGAGGTCCGAGTTTTTTCGTTAATGACACCGCCGCTGAGCACCACTGCCACCAATGATTTAATTGAGTCTGGCTGAGCCTGGCTAATTTTATTTTTATTATTTGGCTGAGCAAGGATTAATTTATTTGGGGGGACATGAAGCACCGCTGATTTATTTATTTGGGGGACCCTGAGCACTTCTGATTTTTTTTTTTAAGGCTTAAATAAATAAATCAGAAGTGCTCAGGGTCCCCCAAATAAATAAATCAGAAGTGCTCAGGGTCCCCCAAATAAATAAATCAGTGGTGCTTCAGGTGTGATTTATTTATTTGGGGGACCCTGAGCACCATTGATTTATTTATTTGGGGGTGGGACATGAAGCACCGCTGATTTATTTATTTGGGGGACCCTGAGCACTTCTGATTTATTTATTTGGGGGACCGTGAGCACCATTGATTTCTTTATTTGGGGGAAACCTGATGCACCACTGATTTATTTATTTGGGGGTACCCTGAGCACCGCTGATTTACTTATTTGGGGGAGACCTGAAGCCCCGCTGATTTATTTATTTGGGGGACCCTGAGCACTTTTGATTTATTTGGGGGACCCTGAGCACCATTGATTTATTTATTTGGGGGAAACCTGATGCACCACTGATTTATTTATTTGGGGGTACCCTGAACACCATTGATTTATTTATTTGGGGGAAACCTGATGCACCACTAATTTATTTATTTGGGGGTACCCTGAGCACCGCTGATTTATTTAATTGGGGGAGACCTGAAGCCCCGCTGATTTATTTATTTTGGGGGACCATGAGCACTTCTGATTTATTTATTTGGGGGGGACTTGAAGTACCACTGATTTATTTATTGGGGGGGGGGGCCTAAAGCACCGCTGATCTATTTATTTGAGGGACCCTGAGCACCATTGATTTATTTATTTGGGGGAAACCTGATGCACCACTGATTTATTTATTTGGGGGGAGACCTGAAGCCCCGCTAATTTATTTATTTGGGGGACCATGAGCACTTCTGATTTATTTATTTGGGGGGGACTTGAAGCACCACTGATTTATTTATTTGGGGGGGGGGGGCTGAAGCACCGCTGATTTATTTATTTGGGGGACCCTGAGCACCATTGATTTATTTATTTGGGGGAAACCTGATGCACCACGGATTTATTTATTTGGGGGGAGATCTGAAGCCCCGCTGATTTATTTATTTGGGGGACCCTGAGCACTTCTGATTTATTTATTTGGGGGGGATTTGAAGCACCACTCATTTATTTATTTGAGGGGTACCCCAAATTTTGTCTTTGTGATTAATTACTTTGCTTTAATTATGTTCAATTTGTAGCAATAAAAATACATCCTGCATATCAGATATTTACATTACAATTCATAACAGTAGCAACATTTGTTATGACGTAGCAAGGAAAAAAATGTAATGGTTGGGGGTCACTACAACATGAGGAACTGTATTAAGGGGTCACGGCTTTAGAAAGGTTGAGAACCACTGCTATAGTGATGGTTTGCAGGCTGGTTGTAACCATGGAAATGAGCAGTGTATAACCAATGAGAAAATGAATCCAGCCAGCAAAGGAAAATATACGGACAATCACAATACATTAGTAAGCACCTTGTATTAACTTTCTCTACATGATAAATGTCATTTGCTGAAGTATTGTCAATTTATGTAAGGGCTCATGCACACATCCGCTATGATGGCATATGTGTTCATTATGAAAACATAGCTTGCCTCTCTCTGTATATACTTAGACATATATGGCGATATTTCATGAAACACATGAACAATTGAACATTGATTCTCTCGAATTGTACTGCATGTTATTGGCAATATACGAGAAGTGGGCTCCACCTGGTGGCCAGATCTGTAATGCATGTCACTCTTAATAAACCTGGTAGCTCATTTGTAATAAGTAACAGTTATATGAATAAGGTTTTGCACAGAACATTTTTAATATAAGAGAAAACTATATATCTAAAATGTACACATCATGACAAAAAATATACCATCAGTTCCTCGTTCTACACAGTAATAGTCCCCACCACACTGATCATACCTCTCTTTGCATCCCACGTAATTGGGGCCCTTTGTTCTTCCGCACTATTAATGTGTTCTTCATTGCCCCTGCCTGCACTAAGCTGCCAACAGCATAGTGAATGATGGAGCAGGGAGCTGATGGGTCAGTTCTTCACTATAGTATTCAAGGCACAGGAAGTAGATACGTACACTTGACAGTGGCATTTGCCCTAGTATTGGGCATCTGAGCGGAAAAAACCTGTGTGATGCACCAAACTGCTCTCCTGCACCAAAATTGATGAAGCCATTCAGTTGGTATGGCATCCACAGGCCTTCTGAAGACTCAGAGGCCCGTCATAGGGAATGTCATAGTGATTCTTCCATAGGCTGCAGCAGGATCATTGCTAGGGTCTCAAAAGATCCAGGGACCAAGCCCCAATGCATATGGCCCAATTCTCTAAGTCGACCCTCCCCCCGCACACTGTATTGCACTGTATTTGCTATACAGCAGCACATACTTTCTCGTCCAGGGCCTCCCATGTGAAACCTCCTCTGATGTAGATCTTCTCTGTCATCATCTTCTCCATTTGGTCTGGACAACTTCTTTCAGCTGTGTCTCATCTCTGCAGAGTGTGACACACGGACATCCTAGCTTCCTCACATTTCTATCATCATCATCCCCCAGTGTTATCCTGCTGCTCGCTGTGCCCCTCCAATAAAACAAATACTATCCTGAAGAAAAATTAGTACCATAAATATACTCTCTGTATGATAATAGTGCTCCTCAAAGTCCCACCAATAGTAATTCCCTTCTACAGTGCCCTCATTAGTAATAGTGCTCCCAAAGAGTGTTTTCATTAATAGAAGAGCCCTCCGGTATTCATAATGCCCTCACAGAGCCCCCAGTACAAATAAGCCCCCAGTAGTAATAAGAATGCCTAATGTCCCCTGGATTTAAAATGCCCCTACAGTCCTTAGGTGCCCCCAGTATTTAGAATGCCCCCTGTAATTATATTCCTCCCTCCACCATACAGTCCCATGTAAATAACATCACCCATGTAAATAACATCACCCCCCTCCCTTCAGCCCCTCCAATATACAGTCCCATTTAAATAACATCAATCCCTCCTCAGCTGCCTCTAACATGCAATCCAATGTAAATAATATCCCCCTCCCCCGCCGCCTCCAACATGCAATCCCATGTAAATAACATCACCCCCTCAACATTCAGCCCCATGTAAATAACTTCCCCCACCTCCCACGGCCCCCTACAAAATACAGACCCATGTTAATAACATTATTTCTCCTACCTTCAGCCCCTTCAATATACAGTCCCATGTAAATAACATCAGCCCCTCCTCAGCCACCTCCAACACGCAATCCCATGTAAATAATATCCCCTCCCCAGCCTCCAACATGCAATCCCATGGAAATAATATCATCCCCTCAACATTCAGTTCCATGTAAATAACATCACCCCTCCCACAGCCCCCTCCAAAATACAGTCCCATGTAAATAACATCAATTCCCTCCCTTCAGCCCCTCCAATATACAGTCCCATGAAATTAACATCACTCCCTCCCACAGCTGCCATCAACATACAGTCCCATGTAAATAACATCACTTCCTCCCACATCCACCTTCATCATACAATTCCATGTAAATAACATCACTCCCGCCCACATCCGCCATCAACATATATATATATATATATTGCCAACAAGCTTAGATTGGACCCATAAAATCAGATGTAAGGTACCAGCCAGCCCTGTATCATTTTGCTTGGATGCCATGTTGTCCCACTAACACTTACTTCATCAGACTTTACTTATTATTATAAGTGACGGTACTGTTGAATTGGTGCCAGTAGCATCTTTCATAATCTACATGTACTGTAAGTTGCGATTGTCTTGTATTTCAATGTGGCTAGAGAGGCGAGTAACCACTTTTCAATTGAGCAAAAAAAAAAGGTTATCTTAGTAGGAATATTTTCCATAGTGATACTGACACTTCAGATTTAATTTTCATAGAGATTCCCCAATGTTAGGCCCCGTTCATAGGTCAGGAACCACCATTATGGTTTTTCGATTTGAATGCTACCAACCTGCTGAAGGGAGCTAAACCATGAACAGGTGAATACCAAACCAAGTTTACCAAAAGAAAAAAAATGAAAACACCATATACAATACTAAAGAAACATGTAAAACCAATACTAAGCATCTGAAACAACTACACATAAATAAGTAATCACACTAGTAGAAATAATATATGTGGACATTTTAATTTTATTAATGTCAATTACAATCATAAGACAAAACACAGTTAAATAATTAAAATACCATTAAAACAACTCCAATAATGCTGGTGGCCAGGGGGGAAGGAAATATTAAGCAAAATCACATATAACATGACTCATGAATAAATGATTAGTAATAAAGTGTAGCTTTACAATCACAATATACAGGCCTAATTAATAACTAAATAAATATTGAGCAAGATTACATAGAAACATAGAATGTGTCGGCAGATAAGAACCATTTGGCCCATCTAGTCTGCCCAATATACTGAATACTATGAATAGCCCTTCGCCCTATCTTATATGACGGGTGGCTCTATGCCTATCCTATGCATGCTTAAACTCCTTTATTGTATTTGCAGCTACCACTTCTGCAGGAAGGCTATCCCATGCATTATTGTTATTATTATTTTTTTTATTATTATTATTATTATTTAATAAAGCGCCATTCATTCCATAGTGCTGTACATATGATAAGGGGTGCACATACATAATACAGACAATTGCACTAATCATAAACAAAATGAGTTACAAACTGGTACAGAAGGAGAGAGGGCCCTGCCCGTGAGGGCTTACAATCTACATGGCATGGGAGAAGGACACAGTAGGTGCGGGTTAAGTTGGTCATGGGAGTATAGAGGCAGCAGGGTCACTGGTTGTAGGCTTGTCTTAAGAGGTGGGTTTTCAGGTATCTTTTGAAGGATTCCACTGTAGGTGAGAGTCTGATATGTTGGGGTAGCGAGTTACAGAGTATGGGGGATGCACGGGAGAAATCCTGGAGTCGATTGTGGGAAGAGGCAATAAGAGGAGAGGAGAGAAGGAGGTCTTGTGAGGATCGGAGAGACTGCGTGTGGGGGTGTATCAGGAAAGTAGCTCAGATATGTAGGGAGGGGACAGGTTATGGACGGCCTTGTATGTATTAGTAAGTACTTTGAAGTGAATTCGTTGGGCAATGGGGAGCCAGTGAAGGGATTGGCAAAGGGGAGAGGCAGAGGAATAATAGGGTGAGAGGTGGATTAGTCGGGCATCAGAGTTGAGGATAGATTGGAGGGGTGTGAGAGTGCTGGATGGAAGGCCACAGAGGAGAATGTTGCAGTAGCCTAGGCGGGAGATAATGAGGGCATGTACAAGTATTTTCGCAGATTCAAAGTTAAGGAAAGCGCAGATGCGGGAGATGTTTTTTGAGTTGGAGGCGGCAGGCGGTGGAAAGGGCTTGGATGTGCGGTCGCAAGGAAAGGGCAGAATCCAAGGTCACTCCAAGGCAGCGGGCATTGTTGACTGGGGAGAGTGTGCAGCCATTGATCATGATAGACAGGTCTGTTGGGGGGTTGAACAAGATGGGGGAAATATTATGAATTCTGTCTTATCCATGTTACGTTTAAGAAAGCGAGAGATGAAGAAGGATGATTTAGAAGATAGACATTGTGGGATTCTTGATAGTAAGGTGGTGATGTCTGGACCAGAGAGGTAGATTTGTGTGTCGTCAGCGTAGGAGTGATACTGAAAGCCATGGGACTCTATGAGCTGTCCCAGGCCAAAAGATGTAGATAGAAAAGAGCAAGGGTCCTAGGACAGAGCCTTGCGGGACACCAACAGAGAGGGAATGAGACGAGGAGGTGGTGCGGGAGTGGGAGACGCTAAACGTCCGGTCTGTGAGGTATGATGTGATCCAGGAGAGGGCCAGGTCAGTGATGCCAAGAGATGAGAGAGTTTGCAACAGAAGGGAGTCGTCAACAGTGTCGAAGGCAGAGGACAGGTCAAGGAGAAGGAGGACAGAGTATTGTTTCTTGGTTTTGGCTGTTAGTAGGTCATTGGTGACTTTGGTAAGGGCAGTCTCGGTCGAGTGGTGGGGTCGGAAGCCAGATTGTAGGCGGTCAAAGAGGGAGCAGGAGGAGAGGTGGGAGGACAGTTCTGAATGGACATGTTCAAGTAGCTTTGAGGCATATGGAAGAAGTGATATGGGGAGATAACTGGACAAGGAAGATGGGTCAAGTGAAGGCTTTTTGAGGATGGGTGTAATTGTAGCATGTTTAAAAGCAGAGGGGAAGACACCAGAGTTTAGTGATAGGTTGAAGAGATGAGTTAGGGCTGGGATAAACACTGCAGTGAGGTTAGGGATGAGGTGGGATGGGATTGGGTCAAGTGCACAGGTGGTCAGATGAGATTTGGAGAGTAGAGTGGAGAGTTTTTCTTCTGCAATGGTAGAGAAGCGGGTTTTGGGAGAAGAGGACCGAGCAGTTGTGTAGAGGGTCTGTGGGGACTGTGTAGTAAAGCTTTTTCTGATGTGGACTATCTTTTGTTTTAAATATTTGGCAAAGTCCTCAGCTGAGAAGAGAGGAGAGGGTGGGGGCGCAGGGGGATGGAGAAGGGAGTTAAAAGTGCTAAAAAGTTGTTTAGGGCTGTGTGACAGGGAAGATATGAGACATGAGAAGTATGCCTGTTTTGCATCGGCGAGTGAGGATTTGAATATGAGGAGGGATTGCTTGTATGCGGTGAAATGATCTTTAGAATGGGATTTCTTCCATCGCCGCTCAGCAGCCCTGGAAGCTTGTCTGAGTTTTTTGGTCAGGTTGGTGTGCCAGGGTTGTCTGTTGATTTTCCGGAATTTGTTGTGTGTGAGGGGGGCAACAGTGTCCGGAGCTGTACTTAATGTGGTGTTATATAGGGTGGTAGCAGCTTCTGGGTCTTGGAGGCAACAGATGGTAGAGAGTGGGAGAAGACAGAAAGCAAGCAAAAGTTGAGATGTTTGAGGTTCCTGCGGGGGTGTGCTAGTGTGTGGACTGGGTGAGCTGCAGAAGAGACCAATGAAGAGAAGGTGAGTAGGTTGTGGTCGGATAGGGGGAGAGGCGAATTAGAAAGGTTAGATTGGGAGCAGAGGCGGGAAAAGATCAGATCCAGAGTGTGACCATCTCTGTGGGTGGGAGCTGAAGACCACTGTGATAGGCCGAAGGAGGAAGAGAGTGACAGGAGTTTAGAGGCGGCCGAGTGGCATGTGTCAATAGGGATGTTGAAGTCACCCATGATGATAGTGGGGATTTCGGCAGAAGGAAAGTGTAGTAGTCAGGTGTTAAAGTGGTCAAGAAAGATGGTGGCTGGGCCTGGAGGGCGGTAAATGACTGCTACTTGAAGGTTGGAGGGAGATGCGAACAGAGTGTACTTCAAATGAGGTGAGTGTAATGGAGGGTGGCAGTGGAGTTGGGCTGTAGGAGCAGGTGTCTGATAGGAGAAGACCAACTCCTCCACCATGTTTGCAGCCGGGGCGGGGGGTGTGAGTAAATTGAAATCTACTATAAGAGAGTGTAGCAGGGGAGGTGGTGTCTGAGGGTGTCAGACATGTTTCTGTGAGACCCAGAAAGGAAAGGTTTTGAGAGATGAACAGTTCATGAATGTACGACAGTTTGTTACAGATGGAGCGCGCGTTCCATAATGCTCCGGCAAAAAGAGCCAAAGGAGCAGGGGTCAGAGGAATGGTAATTAGGTTTAAGGGGTTGCAGAAATTTGTAGAAGGAGATTTGTAGTGGGACATGGAGTGGGGATTTGCTGAGGGGTCCTGGATTTGGATAGATATCACCAGCAGTAAGGAGAAGTAGAGAAAGTGTCCGTGTGTGTTTGGGAAGGAAGTGTTTTATGTTAGCAAACAGGTTTGTGCAAGTGATCAGATGAGAAGGTAAGATGTAGGAAGAGATGAATAGTTCCTTGCTGGGTGAATGGATGTGGGGGTATTTCAGGAGGTTGTGGAAAAGTAGGAGGAGTAAGATTAAAAATTTAAACATTGTTAGCATTGACTATGTCTGTAATTACCTGTGGTCCCCTTCTGGTCCAAATCTGGCATAATTCAGTCTGTACACTTAAGAGTTGCACTTGAGAGATGTTGCATGTGAAAAGACCAAGGCCTGAAAAGACCTAGGATCTTAGATTTATACCACTCAGTGATTAGAGTTGAGGCCGAGGAGAGAGGTCCCGTAACAGAGAATCTGGCTTCATGTCAGCAGAGAATCAGTCTTCATATCATAGCAGAGAATCATGCTTCACGTCACCCACCACTGTAACAGTCCATTGTCATAAATTTAGGCCCCGGCACCCAGGCAGAGGAGAGAGGTCCCGTAACAGAGAATCTGGCTTCATGTCAGCAGAGAATCAGCCTTTATATCATAGCAGAGAATCATGCTTCACGTCACCCAACACTGGAACAGTCCATTGTCAGATATTTAGGCCCAGGCAGAGGAGAGAGGTCCCGTAACAGAGAATCTGGCTTCATGTCAGCAGAGAATCAGTCTTCATATCATAGCAGAGAATCATGCTTCACGTCACCCACCACTGTAACAGTCCATTGTCATAAATTTAGGCCACGGCACCCAGGCAGAGGAGAGAGGTCCCGTAACAGAGAATCTGGCTTCATGTCAGCGGAGAATCAGTCTGCATGTCATAGCAGAGAATCACGCTTCACGTCACCCACCACTGTAACAGTCCATTGTCATATATTTAGGCCCAGGCACCCAGGCAAAGGAGAGAGGTCCTGTAACAGAGAATCTGGCTTCATGTCAGCAGAGAATCAGTCTTCATGTCATAGCAGAGAATCAGGCTTCACGTCACCCAACACTCTAACAGTCCATTGTCAGATATTTAGGCCCAGGAACCCAGGCAGAGGAGAGAGGTCCCGTAACAGAGAATCTGGCTTCATGTCAGCAGAGAATCAGTCTGCATTTCATAGCAGAGAATCATGCTTTACGTCACCCAACACTGGAACAGTCCATTGTCAGATATTTAGGCCCCGGCACCCAGGCAGAGGAGAGAGGTCCCATAACAGAGAATCTGGCTTCATGTCAGCAAAGAATCAGTCTTCATGTCATAGCAGAGAATCAGGCTTCACATCACCCAACACTGGAACAGTCCATTGTCAGATATTTAGGCCCCGGCACCCAGACAGAGGAGAGGTTCATTCAACTTTAGGTTGCCCCGCAATATAATGGTAAAATGAAAATAAAAATAGGATTGAATAAAGAAGTGCCCTGGAGTACAATAATATATGGTTAAGGGGAGGTAGTTAATGTCTAATCTGCACAAGGGATGGACAGGTCCTGTGGGATCCATGCCTGGTTCATTTTTATGAACGTCAGCTTGTCCACATTGGCTGTAGACAGGCGGCTGCGTTTGTCTGTAATGACGCCCCCTGCCGTGCTGAATACATGTTCAGACAAAACGCTGGCCGCCGGGCAGGCCAGCACCTCCAAGGCATAAAAGGCTAGCTCTGGCCACGTGGACAATTTAGAGACCCAGAAGTTGAATGGGGCCGAACCATCAGTCAGTACGTGGAGGGGTGTGCACACGTACTGTTCCACCATGTTAGTGAAATGTGTCCTCCTGCTAACACGTTGCGTATCAGGTGGTGGTGCAGTTAGCTGTGGCGTGTTGACAAAACTTTTCCACATCTCTGCCATGCTAACCCTGCCCTCAGAGGAGCTGGCCGTGACACAGCTGCCTTGGTGACCTCTTGCTCCTCCTCTGCCTTGGCCTTGGGCTTCCACTTGTTCCCCTGTGACATTTGGGAATGCTCTCAGTAGCGCGTCTACCAACGTGCGCTTGTACTCGCGCATCTTCCTATCACGCTCCAGTGCAGAAAGTAAGGTGGGCACATTGTCTTTGTAGCGTGGATCCAGCAGGGTGGCAACCCAGTAGTCCGCACACGTTAAAATGTGGGCAACTCTGCTGTCGTTGCGCAGGCACTGCAGCATGTAGTCGCTCATGTGTGCCAGGCTGCCCAGAGGTAAGGACAATCTGTCCACTGTGGTAGGCGTATCGTCATCGTCCTGCCTTTCCCCCCAGCCACGCACCAGTGATGGGCCCGAGCTGCGTTGGGTGCCACCCCGCTGTGACCATGCTTAATCCTCATCCTCCTCTGCCTCGTCCTCCTCGTCCTCCAGTAGTGGGCCCTGGCTGGCCACATTTGTACCTGGCCTCTGCTGTTGCAAAAAACCTCCCTCTGAGTCACTTCGAAGAGACTGGCCTGAAAGTGATAAGAATTACCCCTCTTCCTCCTCCTCCTCCTGGGCCACCTCCTCTTCCATCATCGCCCTAAGTGTTTTCTCAAGGAGACATAGAAGTGGTATTGTAATGCTGATAACGGCATCATTGCCACTGGCCATGTTGGTGGAGTACTCGAAACAGCGCACAGGGCACACAGGTCTCGCATGGAGGCCCAGTCATTGGTGGTGAAGTGGTGCTGTTCCGCAGTGCGACTGACCCGTACATGCTGCAGCTGAAACTCCACTATGGCCTGCTTCTGCTCGCACAGTCTGTCCAGCATGTGCTAGGTGGAGTTCGACCTGGCGGGCACGTCGCATATGAGGCGGTGAGCGGGAAGGCCAAAGTTACTCTGTAGCGCAGACAGGCGAGCATCGGCAGGATGTGAACGCCGGAAGCGCGAACAGACGGCCCACACTTTATGCAGCAGCTCTGACATATCGGGGTAGTTGTGAATGAACTTCTGCACCACCAAATTCAGCACATGCACCAGGCAAGGGATGTGCGTCAAACCGGCTAGTCCCAGAGCTGCAACGAGATTTCGCCCATTATCGCATACCACCAGGCCGGGCTTGAGGCTCACCGGCAGCAACCACTCGTCGGTCTGTTGTTCTATACCCCGCCACAACTCCTGTGCGGTGTGGGGCCTGTCCCCCAAACATATGAGTTTCAGAATGGCCTGCTGACGTTTACCCCGGGCTGTGCTGAAGTTGGTGGTGAAGGTGTGTGGCTGACTGGATGAGCAGGTGGAAGAAGAGGAGGAGGAAGCCGAGTAGGAGGAGGAGGCAACAGGAGGCAAAGAATGTTGCCCTGCGATCCTTGGCGGCAGAAGGACGTGCGCTAAACAGCTCTCCGCCTGGAGCCCAGCCGCCACTACATTTACCCAGTGTGCAATTAGGGAGATATAGCGTCTCTGGCCATGCTTACTGGTCTACGTATCTGTGGTTAGGTGGACCTTGCCACAGATAGCGTTGCGCAGTGCACACTTGATTTTATCGGATACTTGGTTGTGCAGGGAAGGCACGGCTCTCTTGGAGAAGTAGTGCCGGCTGGGAACAACATACTGTGGGACAGCAAGCGACATGAGCTGTTTGAAGCTGTCTGTGTCCACCAGCCTAAATGACAGCATTTCATAGGCCAGTAGTTTAGAAATGCTGGCATTCAGGGCCAGGGATCGAGGGTGGCTAGGTGGGAATTTACGCTTTCTCTCAAATGTTTGTGAGATGGAGAGCTGAACGCTGCCGTGTGACATGGTTGAGATGCTTGGTGACGGAGGTGGTGGTGTTGGTGGTACATCCTCTGTTTGCTGGGCGGCAGATGCCAACGTTCCTCCAGAGGCGGAGGAAGAGGCCGAGGCGGCAGCAGCAGAAGAGGCCGAGGTGGCAGCAGCAGAAGAGGTAGCAGGGGAAGTCTGAGTGAGTTCCTTGTTTTTAAGGTGTTTACTCCACTGCAGTTCATGCTTTGCATGCAGGTGCCTGGTCATGCAGGTTGTGCTAAGGTTCAGAACGTTAATGCCTCGCTTCAGGCTCTGATGGCACAGCGTGCAAACCACTCGGGTCTTGTCGTCAGCACATTGTTTGAAGAAGTGCCATGCCAGGGAAGTCCTTGAAGCTGCCTTTGGGGTGCTCTGTCCCAGATGGCGGCGGTCAGTAGCAGGTGGAGTCTCTTGGCGGTGGGTGTTCTGCTTTTGCCCACTGCTCCCTCTTTTGCTACGCTGTTGGCTCGGTCTCACCACCGCCTCTTCCTCCGAACTGTGAAAGTCAGTGGCACAACCTTCATTCCATGTGGGGTCTAGGACCTCATCGTCCGCTGCATCATCTTCCACCCAGTCTTGATCCCTGACCTCCTGTTCAGTCTGTAAAATTTGAGGCCTAGTATTTAGGCGCTGGGTGAAAGGTATACGTTTACAGACAGAATTGGACTTGGAAATGCACAGTAGCATGTGTGTGAAGTTATTGAGAATAACCCTATCTGCACCTTGAATCTTATATACCCTTTTAGGGATAGATTTAAGGTAGGCCTGATACAGCAGAAACCACTAAATTAGGAAATTGCTAAATTGGGAATTGTATTTCAACCCAGAACAAAAACTGTGCTTTGCAAACACAAAATAACTTGACGGGTTAAATGCACTTGGTGACAGGCTCAGCTTGCCCCTGATGTAGTATATGGCCAAAAAATAACCACACTATTGATGGTTAAATGCACTTGGTGTGACAGCTTCACCGATGTAGGATATAGCCAAAAAACAACCACACTTGTCAGAAACCACCCTGATATAGTTTACTTTGCCCTGAAGTTTGCCCTCAGTCAAGATGGTGGATTATGTGTTTACTGGTTGCCATCTCACTTCCTGTTCCTGTTCCTTTTTAAACGGGTCAGACCTTCCTGTCTTTGCTGGAGTATTGTGTTTGGCTTTTTGTCCGCAATCCTCTTGCTGGAACTCACTCCTCCGTTTGTTCTGTGCCCTAGCGGTTCTCCCTGCTACCTCCTGTTGCTGACCTGGACTGTTCTTGGACCTTCGTACCTGCTTGCTGCCTGCCCTGACCTTCTGCTCATCTACCTTCCTGCCAGCTTGCCGCCTGCCCTGACTTCTGCTATCCTGACCTCGGTTCTCGTCTACAGACTCTGCCTCACCTGTGCGGAGCACAACAACGTGGGTTCTGCTACATCCGTATTATATATACTCTGCTTCCAAGTCCTGGCCATCGGAATCCAGTTCTGTTGCACCAGTATCGTGACAGAATACTCCAGCCACCATGGATTCCGCCGGGACTGCATCTGTAGAGAGCCGTATTAAGCTGTTGCAGACTGCGGTATCTGGTATGCACGCGGAGTTGCAAACCTTAAAGAAGAAATACGATGCCTTTGAGGGCCAGACCGGCCCCAGCATGCAGTTTTATGGACAAACGATCCACGAACTCCGTGATACAGTGCAAGCACTGGCTGATCGCATAACACAGGTGGAGAATGCAGCTCCTGCACCATCTCCTACATCAACTCCTAAATTACCTCCATTCCGATTTGGCGGAGAACGCAACAAATTCCGGGGGTTTATCAATCAGTGTCACCTCTACTTTGATGCAAACTCCTCCCAGTTTTCTACTGATCGATCTAAAGAGCTATGCATCATTATGCTACTAACACACAAGGCTATCGCCTGGGCGAGTCCGTTGATCGAAACTGGGGATGCCCGACTAAACAATCTGGAGGATTTCCTTGGGGCCATGAGCCAGATGTTCGGTGACCCTAACCGAGGTACTACAGCAGAGGCAGCCTTACTAGCCTTGCGCCAGGGCAGACGTCCCGTCACGGAATATGCTATGGACTTTAAAAGATGGTCCGTTGACACTAACTGGAATGATGCAGCAAAATTATCTTTTTTCAAGAAAGGACAGTGTAGTTCTCTAAAGGACGAGCTGGCCCGTGAAGAGGCCCCCTTAGAGCTTGATGCCTTTATCAACCACTGCATCCGAGTTGATACACGACTAGCTGAACGACGGCAAGAAAGATGGGCCACACTGAACTATACTACGAAGCAGGCACTTTCTTCATCTGCCAAGACTTCAAAAGAAGTTCCAAAAAGAATCTACAAGGAACCAGAAAGTGAACCAATGCAAATAGACTCCATCTTAAAATGTGAAAATATTGAACGCAAGGAACATAGACTCCGAGAGAACTTATGTCTGTATTGTGGAAGAGCCGACCACTTTCTGATTAATTGTCCCAGACGTCCTCGAAAACTGGTGGCAGCCATTACAGACCCCGATCTCTCAGATGAAGACTCTGTGACATCTGAAGCGGAATCATTGGAAGAAACAACCATCCGCTCCATCTCTTCAGTGGCCCCTCGTATTAAGAAGGATAACAGAAACTCTCATTGTTTCCTCCCCATCAAATTTTCAATTAATTCCCAGTGGATATCCACCTCTGCGATGATGGATTTCGGGGCTGGTGGCAATTTTATGGACTATTCCTTTGCAAGGAGACATGGGGTAAAGATTCATACAAAACTCTCACCTATGATTATGGAAATGGTAGATGGTACCCCTTTAAATTCGGGCCCTGTAGATCAAGAAACAGAACCCCTCGACATCTGTATAACACCACAACATCACAAAGTTCTATCGTTTCTTTTGATCTCCTCTCCTCCCCTAACATCAACTGGGAGACCAAAAAGATAACGTTTCCAGAGAAGGATGCTATGCCAACAAAACAGTCAGAACAAGGGGGGGAAGCCACATCCCAGAACGATAAGGTGATGGAACTACCCCTCATATATCAGGATTTTATGGATGTTGGTGATAAACAAAAGGCAGACAAACTTCCCCCACATCGACCCTATGACTGTCCCATAGAATTGCTCCCTGGTGCTTCCATCCCCTTCGGGAATATCTACCCCTTGGCAGGTCCGGAACTGAAGGCCCTCAAAGAATATATAGAAGAGAATCTGGCTAAAGGGTTTATCCGTCCCTCCTCCTCACCAGCAGGGGCTCCCATATTCTTTGTCAAAAAGAAGTATGGCTCTCTAAGACCATGCATTGACTACCGCAAACTTAATAAAATCACAATTAAGAATCGCTACCCCCTACCACTAATCCCAGAGTTTTTGGAGAGAGTACGTCATGCCAAAATTTTCTCAAAGTTGGACCAACGAGGCGCCTATAACTTGGTCCGTATCAGATCGGGAGATGAATGGAAGACAGCATTTAGATCACGGTACGGACACTTCGAATACCTTGTCATGCCTTTTGGTCTTTGCAACGCTCCAGCCACCTTTCAACACCTGGCCAACGACATTTTCAGGGATCTCCTGGACCAATTTGTAGTCATCTATCTGGGTGACATTCTGATCTTCTCTAACTCAACAGAAGAACATCAGCAACATGTAAGTCTCGTTTTGGAACGTCTTCGGAAAAAGAAATTATATATCAAACTTGAAAAGTGTGAGTTTCATCGAACTGAAATACAATTTCTCGGCTACATAATTTCACCCCAAGGCTTACACTTGACCCCAACAAAATTAGAGCAATAGTGGACTGGCCTGTCCCCAGTAACTTAAAAGAGGTCCAACGCTTCATAGGCTTTGCCAATTTTTACAGACGCTTTATCAAAACATTTTCAACAATAGTCACCCCAATTACACAACTAACCAGGAAAACGAAAAAGGAATTTGTTTGGTCACCTGAAGCACAAAAATCCTTTTGTTTATTAAAGACCAGGTTCACCACAGCCCCTGTATTGGTTCACCCCAACCCGGAATTGACGTTCATCGTGGAAGTAGATGCTTCAGATTCTGCTATAGGAGCCATTTTATATTAGAGAACAGGAGACAAAGGATTGTTACACCCTTGCGCTTTCTTCTCCCAACGTCTATCTCCGGCTGAGAAGAATTACGACGTGGGAAGCAAAGAACTACTGGCTATTATAGCAGCCTTTAAAGAATGGAGACATCACCTTCAAGGAGCCTCCCAGCCAATAATAGTTCTCACCGACCATCGCAACTTGGAGTTTGTTAGATCAGCAACATGTCTATCTCCTCGCCAGGCCCGCTGGACTCTTTTTTTTAAACCAATTCAACTTTGTGATTTCATACAGGCCGGGTTCTCGGAATGGCAAGGCAGATGCCTTATCCAGAATCTTTTCCAACGATGCTGTATCTACAACTCCACCTAAGACCATCATCCCAGAGTCTAGATTCGTGGGGGTAATGCTTAATAAGGACCTACTTGAATAAATCAAAGAAGCCTATGTCACTGACTCCCTCCTGGCGGAACCTCCCGATGATCTGCAATTAATATACAAAAACAAGGTATGGACTCATGGACAACAGTTATATATACCCGAGGTTATAAGACTTAAGGTTCTAAGACTAGTCCACGACTCCAAGGTCGCAGGTCACAGGGGTGTGCAGAAGACTCAGGAATTCTTATCTCGTTTCTTATGGTGGCCTAATTCTCGACAGAATGTGAAAAAATATGTCCTGTCATGTGATATCTGTGCTAGATGCAAGACTCCACGCTCCCTCCCAGTAGGTTTACTACAGCCTTTGCCGGTCCCCTCCCGTCCTTGGGGCTCCATTTCCATGGACTTTATTGTGGATCTACCTACATCCAAGGGACAGAATACAATCTTAGTAGTGGTAGACCGTCTCACTAAGGCTGCACACTTCATTGCATGTAATGGCCTACCATCTGCTAAAGAAACTGCAGACCTTATAATACAAAATGTGTTTCGTCTACATGGGGTGCCAGATGAAGTTGTCTCGGATCGTGGAGTACAGTTTACTTCAAAGTTTTGGCGCGGTTTTTGCACATCTTTGGAAATCAATATCAATCTATCAACCGAACGCACAAACCAGACTTTGGAACAATACCTTCGATGTTATATCTGTCACTTACAGGATGACTGGGTTGACCTTCTTCCAGTGGCTGAATTTTCTTACAATAATTCCCAAAATGCATGAACCAGACAGACCCCCTTCTTTGCAAATCTTGGGTACCATCCGAACATTCTCCCCAAATTTCCTGTTACTTCGCCTATACCAGCAGTGGCGGAAAGAATTTCCAAGCTTCAACTAAATTTGCTACTACTAAGAGAGACCTTAGAGAGTGCTCAGGAGAATAATAAGAGGGCCGCTGATAAATTCCGTAGACCAGCACCAATGTTTAGAGTGGGCGAAAAGGTATGGCTTTCTACGAGGAATTTAAAACTTAAGGTCCCCTCACCAAAGCTGGGACAAAAGTTTATTGGACCCTATAAAATCATGGGCATAATCAGCCCAGTGGCCGTTCGACTTAAACTGCCACGATCCATGAGGATACATCCTGTCTTCCACGTGTCATTACTCAAGGCTGCAGTGCCCAATCCGTTTCCTGAACGTACCCTTCCTCCTCCCGAAGCATTGGAGATAGATGGACAGGAGCAGTTTGTGGTAGAAGGGATTCTGGACTCTAGGATTTTCAGGAATCAGCTACAGTACCTTATCAAATGGCAGGGGTACGGATCTGAAGAAAATTCCTGGGAACCAATAAACAACATCAATGCTCCTTGAATGATTAGGCAATTCCATCAAACACATCCTGGAAGACCAAGTCAGGTCCCGTCCACAGGCCGCTGTTGAGGTGGGAGTAATGTCAGAAACCATCCTGATATAGTTTACTTTGCCCTCAAGTTTGCCCTCAGTCAAGATGGTGGATTATGTGTTTCCTGGTTGCCATCTCACTTCCTGTTCCTGTTCCTTTTTAAACGGGCCAGACCTTCCTGTCTTTGCTGGAGTATTGTGTTTGGCTTTTAGTCCGCAATCCTCTTGCTGGAACTCACTCCTCCGTGTGTTTTGTGCCCTAGCGGTTCTCCCTGCTACCTCCTGTTGCTGACCTGGACTGTTCTTGGACCTTCGTACCTGCTTGCTGCCTGCCCTGACCTTCTGCTCGTCTACCTTCCTGCCAGCTTGCCGCCGGTCCTGACTTCTGCTATCCTGACCTCGGTTCTCGTCTACAGACTCTGCCTCACCTGTGCGGAGCACAACAACGTGGGTTCTGCTACATCCGTATTATATATACTCTGCTCCCAAGTCCTGGCCATCGGATTCCAGTTCTGTTGCACCAGTATCGTGACAACACTATTGAGGGTTAAATGCACTTGGTGACAGGCTCAGCTTGCCCCTGATGTAGTATATGGCCAAAAAATACCCACACTATTGATGGTTAAATGCACTTGGTGTGACAGCTTGACCCTGATGTAGGATATAGCCAAAAAATAACCACACTATTGAGGGTTAAATGCACTTGGTGGCAGCTTGTGCTGGCGCACCACAAGACACTAAATGGCCGCCGATCACCCCAGAAAAAAGTGAATGAAAAACGCTTTGGGCAGCCTAAAAAACAGTGAGCAATTGAATAGCAACAGTTCAATGATCCACAGCTGCAGATCGATCACTGAATGAAGTCTTTTGGAGGAGTTAATCACTGCCTAATCTCGCCCTAACGTCGCAGCTGCAACCTCTCCCTACACTGATCAGAGCAGAGTGACGTGCGGCGCTACGTGACTCCAGCTTAAATAGAGGCTGGGTCACATGCTACACTGGCCAATCACAGCCATGCCAAATTGCCAATAGTAGGCATGGCTGTGACGGCCTCTTGGGGCAAGTAGTATGACGCTTGTTGATTGGCTGCTTTGCAGCATTTCAAAAAGCGCCAAGAAAGCGACGAACACCAAACCCGAACCCGGACTTTTACGAAAATGTTCGGGTTCGGGTCCGTGTCACGGACACCCCAAAATTCGGTACGAACCCTAACTATACAGTTCGGGTTCGCTCATCCCTATCAGTGATCAATCAGGTGTGACCAATTGGGGAGGGGGCTACATATGTCCTAATCAAGGAGGACCAGATACAGGGGTGAAATAGTCAATGTTAACAAATACTCAATAAATCCAGCAGGGAAAGAGACATTAATAGTTCAGACAAGACATACCAGGATTTAGAAGGAGAGATGAGAGGGATGGACAAGATCAGACTGTGGAAAAGCTGGGTGTAGCAGTAAGCTTCAGACAAGACATATCTGGAGATGAGAGAATTGGGTGATGGTCAGTAGGCAGTGATGACAAAGTGGATTCAATATTCGTAAAATTACATTCTGGTATAATTCAGTCTGTGCACTTAAGAGTTGCACTTGAGAGATGTTGCATGTGAAACTACTCTCTTAGTAAAGTAATACTTCCTGATATTACTTTTAAACCTTTGCCCCTCTAATTTAAAACAATGTCCTCTTGTAGTAGTTTTTTTCTTTTAAATACATGAAAAGTGTAAAATCCCTATGTATAAACATAACTGGAAAATATTATCTAATATATAAAGCTTAGTGTATGTGTGTGTGTTCGCTAAAGGAATCTGTACCGTCGCATTTACTATCATGAAATTTGGCACATAAGTACATCAGGTGTCCAGGAAGGTTTTAGACCAGGTCTCAGCTCCCTAGGATGTACTGTTCCTGAGATATTCCAAAAAAAATGCATTAGCCAATAGAAACTTGGTCACATGACCCTTATCAGCCAATAGAAGCTTGCAGGTCCTCCAGCCTCCACATACACAGTTTTACTCCAGGTTTCCATAACAACCCAGCTATTTTTCTTCACTGCTGTAGGAGAGTTTTAAAGGAAATCTGTCTCAAGGATAATTGCTATTGATGAAAAGCCATGGCTTATAGCACTTAGTACTTTATTTGAGGATGTGCCTTTGTTCCAGCAATAGATCTTTTTAACCTCTGAAAATGCAGTTTATTTGGTATGCAAATAAGCCAGTAAGTTGCCCAGAGGGGCGTCACTCTTGCAGGAAGGAGCACAGACATGCCCCCTGCCACAATGTGTCCACCCTCAAAAGACTTAAAACCCCGCCCCAGGTCCCACTAAACCACGCTGCTGATCTGGTTAGGCCACACTCCCTCCCATTCCTGAGCCAACGGGGATTCAAAAAATGAAGGTAAAAATCAACTTCTGTCAGCTGCAGGGGTGGGAGGGAGGGTGATTTTCTCCCCGCAGCTTACACTCAGACAGCACAGTGCTGCTGTCTTAGGCTCCATTCAGATGTCCATAGTGCATTGCGGATCTGCAAATTGCGGATACACAATTCACCCGGCCGGCACCCCCATAGAAATGCCTATTCTTGTCCACAATTGCGAACAATAATAGGACATGCTCTATTTTTTTACGGAGCTGCGGACCGGAAGATCGGGGCCGTGCTCCGGAAATGCGGATGCGGACAGCGCACTGTGTGCTGTCCGCATCTCTTCCGGCCCCATACAGAATGAATGGGTCCGCACTCATAACATAATTGTGGAATGGATGCGGACCCATTCTACGGACATGTGAATGGACCCTTAGAGTGAGCTGTTCAAAAGGCCACGCCCCAGATCCGGTTAGGCTACACACTCCTCAGCCGACTGAGATTGAGAAAATGAAGTTAAAGGGGGCACGACGGACCCGACCACAAATGTCTCCTCAGCGCTGCCGGCGTCCTCGGTTCCCCCAGCAACCAGAGCACTCGGTGCTCAGCTGTATGCAGCAGGATGAGTCATGTGACGCTGGCCATGTCACATGACCCCTGCTAGTCAGTATTTAACAGGCAGCCTGCTTGCCATAGGTTGCCTGTTATTTAGGTTCCACCTGCAATTGTGTCTGACCTGGCGTACTTACCTCCTGCTGATATCTGACGATCCTCTGCCTACTCCTTGTGTACTTTTGCTGCTCTCCTGGTATTTCTGACCCTGGCTTCTCCTGACTATTCTCTGCTTGCTCCATTTGTACTTTGTTGCTCTCCTGGTACTTTACTCGGCCCGTTCACGTTTTGATGTCTGGTCTACCTCCCTACACTTATTCCAAGTTAGGGACTGCCGTCCAGTTGTCCCCTGTCATTAGGACTTGCGAGGCAAGTAGGCAGGGCCAGGGTTGAGGGTAGAGCGCACTGGTCACTTCCCTCCCTCCTGTGTGGGTGCGCAACCGTTACAGAATAGCAGGCCCTACCAAACCACTGTATCATGAATCCTCTGGTGACCCTGACAGAGTATGTTTCTAACCTGACGCAGATGGTGCAGGAGCTAGGGGAGAAACTTAATTCCCTTGAGTTAGGACAAGGCTCTTCCACTCCTCGCGCCTTCAGTCCACATATGGAGCTGCAGATTAAGCTTCCAGAACCCTTCTCTGGAGACCAGAGGAAGATTCATTCTTTTAAGGAGAATTGTAAACTTTATTTCAGATTGCGCCCCTTGTCCTCTGGCTCTGAGAGTCAACGCGTGGGCAATGTAATTTACCGATTACAGGGTAATCCCCAGGAGTGGGAGTTCTCTTTACCAGCTGACGCCAGTTGTTTGACTTCTGTAGAAGGGTTTTTTCAGGCCCTGGGTACCCTGTATGATGAACCGGACAGGACCCTGGTAGCCGAGACAGCTCTTAAGCCACTTGTTCAGGGCAATCAACCCGCAGAGGAGTATTGCACCCAATTTAGAAGGTAGTATGTTCCCTCAGGTTGGAATTAACCAGCCTTTAAGAGTCAGTTCAGGTCAGGTCTGTCCGATAACCTGAAAGACCTTCTAGTGAGTTTTCAGCTTAAAGAGACTTTAGAGGAGATGATGACCCTAGCTGTTCGACTCGACCGACGGGTTAGAAAGAGATGACAGGAAAGATGGTTCTCTTCTCAGGTGGTGGTCCAGCCTGAGGTCTGTCCCAGGAACGGAGCTGAGGTCTCCCCCTTAGAAATCATGCAGGTCGGCATGACCCGGGGGGATAAGCGCCACAGACGTGGAGTTGGTTTTTACTGCGGAGATCCTGACCATTGGATTAACCAGTGCCCTAAGAAGATCCTCTCCGTCAAATCTCCCAAGGCAAGGCAACTTAAAGACCAGTTACACCCTGATATTACGAAAAGTAAGCTTTTAATACCCATAACAATATCTCTGGGTGTAAGCAAGTAGTCGGGTAAGGCCTTTATTGACTCTAGCTCAGCGGCCAGCTTTATTGATCGTGAGTATGCAATAAGACTGGGTATTTCAATTTTTCTTCTACCTATGCCTATCCACATCATGGCTATCAACTCCACTACTCTGGTGGGTGGTACGGTGAGGTTGTGTACCTCGAAGATTTCTTTAACTGTGGGGGTGTGTCACTCTGAGAAATGCTCCCTGTTAGTCCTGGAGAACTTACTCGTTGAGGTGGTACTGAGGATGCCTTGGCTCCAATTACACAACCCCACTATTGTTTGGACCAGAGGGGAGTTGGTGAGATGGGGACCTAAGTGCGACTTATGCTTGTCTGTGGTACAGGTTGAGGTCTCATTAGAATCCGATATATTACCCGCAGTCATTAAGGAATATATAGATGTGTTCTCATCATCGACCCCGGAGGCTCTACCACCCCATAGACCTTATGATTGCGCCATAGTATTAGTAGAGGGTGCCAGGTTTCCAAGGGGCGCATTTATAATCTTTCTAAACTCGAATGCAAGGCCCTGGAGGATTATATTAGAGAGAGTCTCATAAGGGGAGCATTAGACCCTCTGTCTCTCAGATGGGGGTGGGGTTTTTCTTTATTAAGAAGGATGGTCGTCTCAGACCTTGTATCGATTACCGGAAATTAAATAAGATTACTATCCAGAATAGATACTCCCTCCCATTCCTGATTTGTTTAACCAGGTTCTAGGAGCGGCCTGGTTTTCTAAGATTGATCTGAAAGGGGCATATAACTTAATCCGAATCAAGGAGGGAAACTAAAGGAAAAGAGTGTTCAATACTCCAGCTGGACACTTTGACTATCTAGTTATGCCTTTAGGACTCATCAATGCCCCAGCTGTGTTCCAAAACTTCATGAACGATATTCTCAGGGAGATCTTGGGTAAATTTGTCATTGTCTACCTTGACAACATTTAGATTTTTTCCCCTGATTTCAAATCTCATGTGTTTCATGTTAGTGTTGGAGGTTTTGAGGAAGAATCAGTTATCTGCTAAACAAGAGAAATGTGTCTCTGGGGTACTTTTTCTCGGTCATGTTCTGACTCCTCACACCTTCAAAATTGATCCCAGCAAGGTACTAGCGATTAAGGGATGGGTAAGACCATCATCCTTAAAGAGCTTACAACATTTCCTGGGGTTTGCTAATTACTACCGTAAATTCATAAATAATTTTTCTGTAATTGCTAGAGTTTTGACAGACCTCACTAAAAGAGGGGTGGATTTGGTAGATTGGTCTACTGAGGCATTAACTTCATTTGAAACCCTAAAAGAGGCATTCAGATGCGCTCCCATTCTGATCCAGACAGATCAGGAGAGACCTTTTATTGTGGAGGTGGATGCGTCCGAGGACGGGGCAGGGGCAATCCCTTTTACAAGGTCCCTCTAGCCTTACTAACCTGAGGCCTTGCGCTTTCTTTTCCCAAAAATTTCCCCCCACTGAGAGAAACTATGACATAGGGAATCGTGAATAGCTGGCCATTAAATGGGTGTTTGAGGAGTGGAGGCATTTTCTTTAAGGGGAAAAACATTGTGTCACTGTTGTCACTGATCATAAGAACCTAATGTTTCTCGAGTCTGCTAAGAAGCTAAATCCTCGTCAAGCCAGATGGGCATTGTTTTTTACACGTTTTAATTTCTACGTCACTTTCAGGCCAGGAAGTAGAAACTATCTTCGTAGCAGCCTTGTCCCAGGATATCACGGCTCTCATTAAGGATGAACGACATCTGGCCCCTACACCCACTCCAACAGATAAGTTGTTTGTCCCTGTACAGTTTCGTCTCCAACTGTTGAGTGAGTGTCATGATTCTGTTTTGTGTGGACATCCTGGTATTGAGGGCACTAAGGAGCTGGTTTCTAGATCATATTGGTGGCCCACTCTAACTAGGGATGTCAAGTCCTATGTGTCGGCCTGCAAGGTTAGTGCTAGGTCTAAGACCCCTAGGACTTGCCCTGTTGGTGACCAGCGACCCCTACCCATTCCCAGTAGACCCTGGTCTCATATCTCGATGGACTTTATCACTGACTTGCTGCCTGTGGAGGGTAAGACTGTGGTTTGGATAGTGGTCGATAGGTTTAGCAAAATGGTTCATTTTATTCCCCTGTCTAAACTCCTGAATGCTAAGACCCTGGCGTCTATATTTGTGAAGTAGATTGTACGCTTACATGGTATTCCGGAGAATATTGTATCTGACAGGTGTGTGCAATTTGTGTCCAAGTTTTGGAGGACTTTCTGTCAGAAATGCCAGATTTCATTGTCTTTTTCTTCCGCCTATCACCCTGAGAGTAATGGGCAGACTGAACGCCTCAATCAGTCTGTGGAGCAATTTCTCAGGTCATATGTTGCTGATGACCTGCAATTATGGGTTAAATTTAAATACTTTTCATTGGCTGAATTTTTTCTGAATATCCGTGTTAATTCTTCTGCTGGTGTCTCCCCATTCTTTTGTAACTATGGTTTTCATCCTCATTTTCATTCTGGGTCATCTGTCTCCTCGTCTAACCCCGAGGCGGATTAGGTCTCCTCTGAACTGTGCACAGTTTGGGCTCAGGTTCAATCGAACCTAGAAAAGGCTCAGAATACTCAGAAAATCAAGGCCAATAGGATACTTTCTAATGAGGTGAACTTTACAGTTGGGGATAAGGTGTGGTTGTCCTCCAAGAATCTGTCGCTCAAAGTAGCTTCTAGAAAGTTTGCTCCTCATTTTATAGGGCCGTATAAGATTACGGAGGTGATTAACCAAGTGTCGTTTAGGTTGGAACTGCCCGAGTCGTTCCACAATTATGATGTGTTTCACAAATCTCAATTTAAAAAATATATTGAACCTGTTGTACCATCGCAAGCCACACCTCGGCCGGTTCTTGTTAATGATTCTGTGGAGTATGTGGTGTCTAAGATTGTGGATGTCAGGAGAAAGCGCAATTCTTTACAGTACCTGGTGCACTGGAAGGGCTATGGACCCGAGGAAAGGTCTTGGATACCAGCTAGGGAGGTTCATGCCCCTATACTGGTTAGAAAATTTAATGTAGAACATCTTGAGAAGCTGTCGCCTGAAGTCTTGGGTCCAGTGGCCCCGCATAAGGGGAGGGGTACTGCCACGGGGCGCCGACGATGCACTCACTCTCCACAGCATGGCGTCCCGCCTCTGTGCAGGAGCGAGGACGCGTGCAGCGTCCTCGTCTCCTAGGTGATAGGGGACCCGGCGGACCCGGCCGCGCACGTCTCCTCAGCGCGACCGACGTCCTCGGTTCCCCCAGCAACCAGAGTAAGTCTGAACACCGAGCTGGGCACTCGGTGCTCAGCTGTATGCAGCAGGGTGAGTCATGTGATTCTGGCCACGTCTAACCCCTGCTATTCAGTATTTAACAGGCAGCCTGCTGGCCATAGATTGCCTGTTATTTAGGTTCCACCTGCAATTATGTCTGACCTGGCGTACTTACCTCCTGCTAATATCCGACGATTCTCTGCCTACTCCTTGTGTACTTTTGCTGCTCTCCTCCTGGTATTCTGACCCCGGCTTCCTCTTGACGATCCTCTGCTGACTCCTTTGGTACTTTGCAACTCTCCTGGTATTTCTGAGCCCGGCTTCTCCTGACTATTCTCTGCTTGCTCCATTTGTACTTTGCTGCTCTCCTGGTATTTAACTCGGACCGTTCACGTTCTGTTGTATGTCTGATCTGTCCTTCCTCCACATATTCCAAGTTAGGGACTGCCATCCAGTTGTCCCCTGTCATTAGGACTTGCGAGGCAAGTAGGCAGGGCCAGGGGTGAGGGTAGAGCGCAGTGGTCACTTCCCTCCCCCCTGTGTGTGTGTGTGTCTACGCGACCATTACACACACAAACATTAAATGAAATGTATTATACCCGAGCGAAGCCGGGTCCTTCAGCTAGTTCCTATATAAAGCAAAGTGAGTAAAGGAAGTAGAAGTACAGAACATAAATGTCATGAAGTCAACAAACTTATTTTCGAAGGCCATCCTTGTACAAAGAACTTCACACAAAGTATAAAATATATCCGTCCTTCAATAACATTATTTGTATATGCAGTTGAAAACCTGCAAGGGGTTAAATGGGAAAATAATTGTTTTAAAGGTACAGTATGGGTTATAAATTAAAAAATAAACATTCCTCACATCGCCGATCCGCACTGAAGCAGTGAGCCTGGACCAGGAAGTATAGAACAGCGGAGACTAACAATGGAAATCGGAAAGGTAACTTTTTTTAAACACATTCTAACAATTTTTTTATGTATATCATAGACTTCCTATTTAACCCCTTCCTGACTGTCCACTGAATATATATGTCCTGTTTGCACTTGCCCCATGCAGATAGCACGTATATAAACATTCAGGCAGCGCTTTAATCCCAGCGGTGACCAGCCTTGGGATTAAAGCTCCTGCAATCTAGCAAAACCAGGTCGAGTCCCAGCTGTGAGACACAGAGGGGACCCTGAGGAGAAGAAAGAAACGGTTTATTACCGCTTCTGCCTTCTCCTGTGACGGGAGGAGATCACTGCATGAGCGAAGGGGGGAGAGCAGGAAGAGGCAGATCCGCTTCCTATGGTAGTCACATGACCGCCGGGTGTGTCTGGGGCAGGAGCAGAGCTGCAGGGTCTAAGGAGACCCTGATCAGCTCTGCCTGTGTTTAATGTCCCCTCAGGTATTTTAATGTCCTCCTGGGGGACATATTATGTGCCAAAAATTTATAAAAATGTAAGTAAAAAAATAAATAAAAAAATAAATAAATGTCAACTTTTTTTTTTATGCAGTCACTAACAGAAACGGTCACCATAGTCACCCCGTTCACTCAAACCTGTACATTTTATATACAAAAACAATCATCACAAAATAGGGAACCCATTTCAATAATTAATTTTTGTGTCAGTTTTAATATTTAAGAAATAAAATGCTATAAGTAAAAATAAAAAATAAAGTTTTAAAGGGTTTCTACCACTTCGTTTTCACATAATTAGGTGTCAGACACTAGCGATCCGCTAGTGTCTGCTCTGCCAAACAATCCTGCTATAATAGCTTTTGGGGCAGCCGTTTACCTAAAAAAAGAACTTATATTGATATGCTAATGACCCTCTAGGTGCTATGGGGGCGTCATTAGCACCTAGAGGATCGGTCTACCTTCACAAGATGCCGCCCAGCGCGTCCCTCCAGCCCGCCCATCTCCTCCGGAATGCGATCAAGCGGACGACTTCACGCGCATGCGCTGTGCGCGTCTGTATTCGGTGCATTCGCAGTGAATGTCCGACCACTTCCCTGCTCAGACATCTCCACTGCGCCTGCGCCGATGACGTCATAGTGCTCCATTGGCGCAGGCGCAGTGGAGATGTCTGAGCAGGGAAGCGGTCGGACATTCACTGCGCATGCGACGAATACAGATGCGCACGACGCATGCGCGTGAAGTCGTCCGCTTGATCGCATTCCGGAGGAGATGGGCGGGCTGGAGGGATGCGCTGGGCGGCGGCATCTTGTGAAGGTAGACCGATCCTCTAGGTGCTAATGATGCCCCCATAGCACCTAGAGCAGGCCTGTTCAAACTGCGGCCCTCCAGCTGTTTCAAAACTACAACTCCCAGCATGCCTGGATAGCTTGGAGCTATTAGAGCATGCTGGGAGTTGTAGTTTTGCAACAGCTGGAAGGCCGCAGTTTGGACATGCCTGACCTAGATGGTCATTAGCATATCAATATAAGTTCTTTTTTAGGTAAACGGCTGCCCCAAAAGCTATTATAGCAGGATTGTTTGGCAGAGCAGACACTAGCGAATCGCTAGTGTCTGAAAGCTAATTATGTAAAAACAAAGTGGTAGAAACCCTTTAATAACAATTTGCTGTTTTCCTCCAAATTAAACCTAAATAAATGACAAAAAAAAAACTGCTGCCCTGGGAAGAAGTGCTTCTACACATCCTGTACGTAGACTGGTATTTAACAAGCAATTATTTACCAGTACCAAGAAGTTGGAAGAAGGCGGTTGCCATTACCCTAATACAAGTACAGATATGTTCTTGTACTATTCCAAAAACTGAAATGTGGACATTGTGCTAAAAGCATGTTAGTGGAAAGAAATACTGTAAAATTCATGTAAAAAATGCACATTACATTTTGGAAATGGAGTGTTTTTGACTATCAAAAGAGTACAAATTATCATCACACTATACTACACATATGGCTCTCATGACAGTACTACAGATGAGATTTTGATATTGTTGGCCTATCCTCATGATTGTGGGGGCTCGACTTCCAGCATCACCATTGATCAGCTATTTAAAGAGGCCACTGCTCTGCCCTGACCGCTGTGGCCTCTTCACGACTTACCAAGTACAGTGCCATACATTGTATAGCGGGGACTGAGCTGCACCCAGGCTATACGACTGATGAAAGTAACATCACTGGGTCATGTGCCTCAACCTCTTCAGACAACTGATCAGCAGGAATGCAATAACTCCAACCCCCACCTATCTGACACTGATGAACCAAGGCCGCCAATATCAATATCTCAGACAACCCCTGTAAACATATTACTTAAAAAAAAAAATTGTAGTATACAGAACAATGCAAATTATATATTTCTTTTAATCATTGTCAATATACAAACCGGATTCCAAAAAAGTTGGGACACTATACAAATCGTGAATAAATACTGAATGCAATGATGTGGAGGTGCCAACTTATAATATTTTATTCAGAATAGAACATAAATCACAGAACAAAAGTTTAAACTGAGAAAATGTACCATTTTAAGGGAAAAATATGTTGAATCAGAATTTCATGGTGTCAACAAATCCCCAAAAAGTTGGGACAAGGCCATTTCCACCACTGTGTGGCATCTCACCTTCTTCTTACAAGACAATAGGAATGCTCTCCCATTCTTGTCTAATACAGGCCTCTAACTGTTCAATCGTCTTGGGCCTTCTTTGTTGCACCTTCCTCTTTATGATGCGCCAAATGTTCTCTATAGGTGAAAGATCTGGACTGCAGACTGGCCATTTCAGTACCCGGATCCTTCTCCTACGCAGCCATGATGTTGTGATTGATGCAGAATGTGGTCTGGCATTATCTTGTTGAAATATGCAGGGTCTTCCCTGAAAGGGATGACGTCTGGATGGGAGCATATGTTGTTCTAGAACCTGAATATATTTTTCTGCATTGATAGTGCCTTTCCAGACATGCAAGCTGCCCATGCCACACGCACTCATGCAACCCCATCCCATCAGAGATGCAGGCTTCTGAACTGAGCGTTGATAACAACTTGGGTTGTCCTTGTCCTCTTTGGTCCAGATGAAATGACGTCCCAGATTTCCAAAAAGAACTTTGAATCGTGACTCGTCTGACCACAGAACAGTCTTCCATTTTGCCACACTCCATTTTAAATGATCCCTGGCCCAGTGAAAACGCCTGAGCTTGTGGATCTTGCTTAGAAATGGCTTCTTCTTTGCACTGTAGAGTTTCAGCTGGCAACGGCGGATGGCACGGTGGATTGTGTTCACTGACAATGGTTTCTGGAAGTATTCCTGAGCCCATTCTGTGATTTCCTTTACAGTAGCATTCCTGTTTGTGGTGCAGTGTCGTTTAAGGGCCCAGAGATTACGGGCATCCAGTATGGTTTTACGGCCTTGACCCTTACGCACAGAGATTGTTCCAGATTCTCTGAATCTTCGGATGATGTTATGCACAGTTGATGATGATAGATGCAAAGTCTTTGCAATTTTTCACTGGGTAACACCTTTCTGATATTGCTCCACTATCTTTCTGCGCAACATTGTGGGAATTGGTGATCCTCTACCCATCTTGGCTTCTGAGAGACACTGCCACTCTGAGAAGCTCTTTTTTATACCCAATCATGTTGCCAATTGACCTAATTAGTGTTAATTGGTCTTCCAGCTCTTCGTTATGCTCAAATTTACTTTTTCCAGCCTCTTATTGCTACTTGTCCCAACTTTTTTGGGATTTGTTGACACCGTGAAAATTTGAATCAACGTATTTTTCCTTTAAAATGATATATTTACTCGGATTAAACATTTGATCTGTCATCTACGTTCTATTACAAATAAAATATTGACATTTGCCATCTCCATATCATTGCATTCAGTTTTTATTCACAATTTGTTTAGTGTCCCAACTTTTTGGGAAATCCGGTTTGTATTACATACAGTATCTTCCAGCATTTGCTCTTTGACAATCGATATTCAGATATTCTGGTTGTGGATAAAATATTCCTGTCTTTGTAAATGTTCAGTTGTTTCCACTGATAAAAGCTTGGTCAGATTTTCATGATGCAAAATCTGTCAAAGCCTGTTAGTCAGCAAATTAATCCTGCTCCCTTTCACTAAGAATGTGACTGTGTTTTCTTTGCTTGCAGACAACATGAAGAAACTAATCATATTAATCTGAGCAAGGATCAGTATTACAGAATTGTTTCAATATGATCTTTCCTTCCACTCCTCTATACATCAAATGCATGCTGGGCAATCATAAATTGTTATAGTTTTACAGCAATGTATAGGAAGATTTTGGGGGGCATGTATAGAAAATGGATTCTGAGTAGTAATAAGTGATTTTCCGAAAATACAATTCTGGTATAATTCTACCAAATTGGGCAACCTAAACAAATTTGACCAGAAATGACGGTGCATTTATACAATTTGCAACACAATGCAAATCAAGGAAATCAGGTGTCGCTTGTTGACGTGACAGTAAATGGCACTTATCACAAACGGAATACTTGAAATGAGAGACCTTGCAGATCTCTAGGCTGAGATGTCAGCACTGCTCAATGTTAAGTATCCCGATGCTTGGAAGAAAAACTGTGAATAGGAATGACAGCAAGAGGTGCACAGATGTTAACTTCTCGATGGACGGATCACCTGATAAGAAGAATGGTGGGTGGTGGTCGATTCTGTTGAAATTGAACATCACATCCCAAGCCCAGGGTGGCAAACAGTGTCTACACAAACCATCAGTAGTGATAAGCGGCAGGAATCATATTCGAATTCGCGATATTTTGCGAATATTTGGTAGAATATTCAGTGAATATTAACAAATTTGAATATTCGTTATATTCTACAATTTTTACTCGAAAAATCAACAAGGTAATGATCACATAATATGTGCATTTTCGTAATGCTAATTTTTGTCGCAAATTTTTCAATTGCCGAGGAAAAACATGATTCCTCCCTGCTTCTTGCTTGTCGGCCAATGAGTCATAGCACTATATCGAATATATTTGTTTTTTCAAATATTCGTAATATTCTAAAACAAGAATATACAGCAATATAGCGAATATTCTAAAAAAAAACTTATATAGAGCAATTCCTCCCTGCAATGAGTCATTGGCCCACAAGCAAGAAGCAGGGAGGAATCATGTTTTTACTCGGCAATTGAAAAATTTGCCATAAAAATTTGCATTACGAAAATTAGCATTACAAAAATTAGCAATAAAAAATCTTGAATATTCGAAATTACGAATATATCACTATATTCTAAATATTAGCAAATTTTTAAAGTACCTATATTCGCGATAAAAATTTGCAATTCGAATATTCATAATCAACACTAAGGCCCCTTTCACACGGGCGAGTATTCCGCGCAGGTGCAATGCGTGAAGTGAACGCATTGCACCCGCACTGAATCCTGACCCATTCATTTCTATGGGGCTGTTCACATGAGCGGTGATTTTCACGCATCACTTGTGCATTGCGTGAAAATCACAGCATGCTCTATATTCTGCTTTATTCACGTAACGCAGGCCCCATAGAAATGAATGGGGCTGCGTGAAAATCGCAAGCATCCGCAAGCAAGTGCGGATGTGGTGCGATTTTCACGCACGGTTGCTAGGTGACAATGGGGATGGGGACCTGGTCTTTATTATTTTCCCTTATAATATGGTTATAAGGGAAAATAATACAAACCAGATTCCAAAAAAGTTTGGACACTAAACAAATTGTGAATAAAAACTGAATGCAATGATGTGGAGATGGCAAATGTCAATATTTTATTTGTAATAGAACGTAGATGACAGATCAAACGTTTAATCCGAGTAAATGTATCATTTTAAAGGAAAAATACGTTGACACTAATTAGGTCAATTGGCAACATGATTGGGTATAAAAAGAGCTTCTCAGAGTGGCAGTGTCTCTCAGAAGCCGAGATGGGTAGAGGATCACCAATTCCCACAATGTTGCGCAGAAAGATAGTGGAGCAATATCAGAAAGGTGTTACCCAGCGAAAAATTGCAAAGACTTTGCATCTATCATCATCAACTGTGCATAACATCATCCGAAGATTCAGAGAATCTGGAACAATCTCTGTGCGAAAGGGTCAAGGCCATAAAACCATACTGGATGCCCGTGATCTCCGGGCTCTTACACAAACAGGAATGCTACTGTAAAGGAAATCACAGAATGGGCTCAGGAATACTTCCAGAAACCATTGTCAGTTAACACAATCCACCGTGCCATCCGCCGTTGCCAGCTGAAACTCTACAGTGCAAAGAAGAAGCCATTTCTAAGCAAGATCCACAAGCTCAGGCGTTTTCACTGGGCCAGGGATCATTTAAAATGGAGTGTGGCAAAATGAAAGACTGTTCTGTGGTCAGACGAGTCACGATTCGATGTTCTTTTTGGAAATATGGGACGCCATGTCATCCGGACCAAAGAGGAAAAGGACAACCCAAGTTGTTATCAACGCTCAGTTCAGAAGCCTGCATCTCTGATGGTATGGGGTTGCATGAGTGCGTGTGGCATAGACAGCTTTCATGTCTGGAAAGGCACCATCAATGCAGAAAAATATATTCAGGTTCTAGAACAACATATGCTCCCATCCAGACGTCATCTCTTTCAGGGAAGACCCTGCATTTTTCAACAAGATAATGCCAGACCACATTCTGCATCAATCACAACATCATGGCTGCGTAGGAGAAGGATCCGGGTACTGAAATGGCCAGTCTGCAGTCCAGATCTTTCACCTATAGAGAACATTTGGCGCATCATAAAGAGGAAGGTGCAACAAAGAAGGCCCAAGACGATTGAACAGTTAGAGGCCTATATTAGACAAGAATGGGAGAGCATTCCTATTTCTAAACTTGAGAAACTGGTCTCCTCGGTCCCCAGGCGTCTGTTGAGTGTTGTAAGAAGAAGGGGAGATGCCACACAGTGGTGAAAATGGCCTTGTCCCAACTTTTTGGGAATTTGTTGACATCATGAAATTCTGATTCAACATATTTTTCCCTTAAAATGGTACATTTTCTCAGTTTAAACTTTTGTTCCGTGATTTATGTTCTATTCTGAATAAAATATTAGAAGTTGACACCTCCACATCATTGCATTCAGTTTTTATTCACGATTTGTATAGTGTCCCAACTTTTTGGGAATCCGGTTTGTAGCATTCTGAATACAGAATGCATAGTAAAATAGGACTGGAGAGGTAAAAAAATAAAGAAAAATTAACTCACCTTAGTCCACTTGCTCGCGTAGCCCAGCATCTCCTTCTGTCTTCATCTTAGTTGTGTGTAGCAACAAGTACCTTTGGTGATGTCACAGTCATCACATGATCCTTCACATGATCTTTTTCCACGGTGATGGATCATGTGATGACTGTGACGTTACCAAGGGTCCTTGTTACTACACACAGCTAAGATGAAGACAGAAGGAGATGCCGGGCTACTCGAGCAAGTGGACTAAGGTGAGTATTTTTTTCTTCTTTTTTTTAACCCCTCCGCAATTATTCATTCTGTATTCAGAATGCTATTATTTTCCCTTATAACCATGTTATAAGGGAAAATAATGCAATCTACAGAATACCGATCCCAAGCCCGAACTTCTGTGAAGAAGTTCGGGTTTGGGTACCAAACATGCTAAATTTTTCTCACGTGCGTGCAAAACGCATTACAATGTTTTGCACTCACGCAGAAAAATCGCGCGTGTTCCCACAACGCACCTGCCTCTTATCCGGGCCAAAAATATGACGCCCGTGTGTAAGAGGCCTAACCATCAGAAGGTGTTTGCACAACATTGGGCTGTGAACCAGACATCAAGCTACAGGTCTTAAAGGCTATGTACATCTTTGGAGGATTTTTTTTTATTTTATTGCATTGTACTTATTTTAAGCTAAAAACTATTTTTTTTTATTGGTCTTTATTAACAACTAGCTGAAGAAGCTGGCTTGGCTTGGGTATATTTTATTTATTTAATTTAATGTTTGTGTGTGTCGTTAAAAGATATCAACACTATCCACTATAACAGTGACATCTACAGCACCACACCCCCAAAACAGTGACCTCCACAGTCCACCACCCCATAACACTGACCCCCCCACAGTGTCCCGTCCCTTAAAATTGGACCTCCACAGCAGCCCACCCCCTTAACTTTGACCTTTACAGCAGTCTTCCCCTTTAACAGTGGCTTTCACAGCATACCACCCCCTTTACAGTGACCTCCACAAGGGCCCGCCCCCTTAACAGTGGCCTTTACTGGATCGGGGGCATGTCTTTTTGAACAGCTCACTCTAAGACAGCAGCACTGTACTGTCTGAGTGTGAGCTGCAGGAAGAAAGTTACCCTCCCTCTCATCTCTGCAGTTGACAGAAGTAGATTTTTACCTTCATTTTTTCAATCCCTGTCAGCTGAGAAGTGGAGGGGGCGTGGCCTAACCAGACTGTGGCGGGGCTTAGCGCGACCTAGAAGTTGATTTTTAACTTCATTATTTCAATCTCAGTCGGATGAAGAGTGAGAGGGGGCGTGGCCTAACCAGATTTGGGGCGTGTTCTTTTGAGCAGCTCATTCTAAGACAGCATCACTATGCGAGAAAGTCACCCTCCATCCCACCTCTGCAGCTGACAGAAGTTGATTTTTACCTTCATTTTTTTCAATCCCCGTTGGCAAAGGAGTGGGAGGGGGTATTACCTAACCAGATCAGGGGCGTGGTTTAGCTGGACCTGGGGGCGGGGTTTTAAGTTTTTTGAGGGTGGACACATTGTGGCAGGGGGAATGTCTGGTCTCCTTCCTGCAAGAGTGAAGCCCCTCAGGACACCTTTCTGGCTCATTTGCATACCAAATAAATTGGATTTTCAGAGGATAAAAACATCTATTGCTGAAACAAAGGCACATCTTGAAAAAAGGCACTAAGTGCTATTAGGCCATGGCTTTACTTCTATAGCAATTATCCTTGTGACAGATTTCCTTTAACCCCTTAGGGACCCATGACGTACCGGTACGGCATGGATCCCGAGTCCTTAAGGACCCATGACGTACCGGTACGTCATGAGTTTAAATTGAGATTGTGGCGCCCCAGGGGTTAATCCGCACAGGAAGCCGGCTGAAATCATTCAGCCGGCATCCTGTCACAACGCCTGGGGGGGTCATGTGACCCCCCCGTATCGGCGATCGCAGCAAACCGCAGGTCAATTCAGACCTGCGGTTTGTTGCTGAAATGTTAGTGTGGCTCAAATATATAGGTATCACCCCCCTGCACCCCTGCATGATTTTAGAATGGTGGGAGGTGCAGGGGGGTGTTGCGGGCGGTGTGGGAGGCGGGCGGTGCGGCAGGCGGGATCGCGATCCCCCGCCCGCCTCCCGCCTAATAATCGTTGGCTTCTAGTTGGTATACCAGGGTGCCAGCACATTGCTTGCACCCTGGTATAAACGGCTGACATCTGTGAATGGATGTCAGCCGTTTAACCCTTTCCATACAGCGGTCCGTACGGTGCTCAGGCGTCCTGCTGTCCATGGTGCTGAACAGATCTATGCTAAAAGCATAGATCTGTTCAGTGTAAGTAAAATACAGTACAGAACCCTATATAGGTTCTGTACTGTATTATGCAGACACCAGACCCACTGGATCTTCAAGATCCAAGTGGGTCTGGGTAAAAAAAAAAGTAAGAAAAAGTGAAAAAAAAGTGAAAATCAAAAAACACATTTATCACTAATTAAAAATGAAAAAAAAATAATTCCCTACACATGTTTGGTATCGCCGCGTCCTTAACGACCTGATCTATAAAGCGGTCATATTACTTTCCCTGCACGGTGAACGCCATAAAAATAAAAAAATAAAAACTATGAGAAAATTGAAATTTTGCCCACCTTACTTCCCAAAAAAGGTAATAAAAGTGATCAAAAAAGTCGCATGTACGCCAAAATAGTGCCAATCAAACCGTCATCTCATCCTGCAAAAAATGAGACCCTACCCGAGATAATCGCCCAAAAACTGAAAAAACTATGGCTCTTAGACTATGGAAACACTAAAACATGATTTTTTTTGTTTCAAAAATGAAATCATTGTGTAAAACTTACATAAATAAAAAAAAGTATACATATTAGGTATCTACGCGTCCGTATCGACCGGCTCTATAAAAATATCACATGAGTTAACCCCTCAGGTGACCACCGTAAAAAAAAAAAAAAAAAAACGGTTTAAAAAAAGCAATTTTTTGTCATCTTACGTCACAAAAAGTGCAATAGCAAGCGATTAAAAAGTCATATTCACCCCAAAATAGTGCCAATGTTTTATTGGCACTATTTTGGGGTGAATATGACTTTTTAATCGCTTGCTATTGCACTTTTTGTGACGTAAGATGACAAAAAATTGCTTTTTTTAAACCGTTTTTTTTTTTTTTTTTTTACGGTGGTCACCTGAGGGGTTAACTCATGTGATATTTTTATAGAGCCGGTCGATACGGACGCGTAGATACCTAATATGTATACTTTTTTTTATTTATGTAAGTTTTATCCAATGATTTCATTTTTGAAACAAAAAAAATCATGTTTTAGTGTTTCCATAGTCTAAGAGCCATAGTTTTTTCAGTTTTTGGGCGATTATCTCGGGTAGGGTCTCATTTTTTGCAGGATGAGATGACGGTTTGATTGGCACTATTTTGGCGTACATGCGACTTTTTTGATCACTTTTATTACCTTTTTTGGGAAGTAAGGTGGGCAAAATTTCAATTTTCTCATAGTTTTTATTTTTTTATTTTTATGGCGTTCACCGTGCAGGGAAAGTAATATGACCGCTTTATAGATCAGGTCGTTAAGGACGCGGCGATACCAAACATGTGTAGGGAATTATTTTTTTTTTCATTTTTAATTAGTGATAAATGTGTTTTTTGATTTTCACTACATAAGATAATCGCCAAAAACGGAAAAAACTATGGCTCTTAGACTATGGAGACACTAAAACTTTTTTTGTTTTAAAAATGAAATCATTGTGTAAAACTTACATAAATAAAAAAACATATTAGGTATCGCCGTGTCCGTGACAACCTGCTCTATAAAATTACCACATGATCTAACCTTTCAGATGAATGTTGTAAATAACAAAAAAAAAAAACGGTGCCAAAAAAGCTATTTCTTGTTACCTTGCCGCACAAAAAGTGTAATATAGAGCAACCAAAAATCATATGTACCCTAAACTAGTACCAACAAAACTTCCACCCTATTCCGTAGTTTCTAAAATGGGGTCACTTTTTTGGAGTTTCTACTCTAGGGGTGCATCAGGGGGGCTTCAAATGGGACATGGTGTCAAAAAACCAGTCCAGCTAAATCTGGCTTCCAAAAACCAAACGGCGCACCTTTCACTCTACGCCCCGCTGTGTGGCTGTACAGTAGTTTACGGCCACATATGGGTGTTTCTTTAAACGGCAGAGTCAGGGCAATAAATATACAGTCTTTTTGGCTGTTAACCCTTGCTTTGTTAGTGGAAAAAATGGGTTAAAATGGAAAATTAAGCAAAAAAATGAAATTCTAAAATTTCATCCCCATTTGCCAATAACTCTTGTGCAACACCTAATGAGTTAACAAAGTTTGTAAAATCAGTTTTGAATACCTTGAGGGGTGCAGTTTATAGAATGGGGTCATTTTTGGGTGGTTTCTATTATGTAAGCTTCGCAAAGTGACTTCAGAGCTGTAGTGGTCCCTAAAAATTGGGTTTTTGTAAATTTCTGAAAAATTTCAATATTTGCTTCTAAAGTTCTAAACCTTGTAACATCCCCAAAAAATAAAATATAATTCCCAAAATAATTCAAACCTGAAGTAGACATATGGGGAATGTAAAGTCATCACAATTTTTTGGGGTATTACTATGTATTACAGAAGTAGAGAAATTGAAACTTTGAAATTTGCAAATTTTTCAAAATTTTTTGTAAATTAGGTATTTTTTTGTGCAAAAAAAATAATTTTTTTGACTTCATTTTACCAGTGTCATGAAGTACAATATGTGACGAAAAAACAATCTCAGAATGGCCTGGATAAGTCAAAGCGTTTTAAAGTTATGAGCACTTAAAATGACACTGGTCAGATTTGCAAAAAATGGCCAAGTCTTTAAGGTGAAATAGGGCCGAGTCCTTAAGGGGTTAAAGCTCTCCTACATCGGTTAAGAAAAATGTCTGGGTTGTTATGGAAACCTGGAATAAAACTGTGTATGTGGAGGCTTGAGGATCTGCAAGCTTCTATTGCCTGATAAAGGTCATGTGACTAAGCTTCTATTGGCTAATGCTTTTTTTTAGATTATCTCAGGAACGGTACACCCTATAGAGCTGAGTCCTGGTCTAAAACCTTTTCCGGACACCGGATGTACCTGTGTGCCAAATTTTGTGATTGTAAATGTGACGGTACTGATTCCTTTAGTGGACATACATACACTCAGCTTTATATATTAGAAATATGGAATCCTATTTTGTGCACAGAGCTAACATGCTGTAGTAGCAGCATATGTATTTTCTGTCTTTTCCATCATCTGAGAAGCTGATGGACTCAATGTTCTCTGACCTTATAAACACTAATTAAAGCTCAATCCTTATCTTACTGATAAGAATGTTGCTTAAATAAGTGTTTATGACATCTAAAGAGATGAGGGTTATTAGATGACTGGCACAAAGTGAAAGTGAAAGTACCAGTCACACATTTAGAAAAACAGTTAACCCTTTGTGACAGAATGGCTCAATATTTTTTATAAAGGCCAATTGAAAATAAGAATTGTCTCCATAGGTGTACTAGTAGGCCACTGGTAGGCTTGAGCAAATCGAGCTTTGGATCATAGATACGAAGTCGATTCATTCAAGCACTTTGTTTTAATGCTGTCCAGTGACTTGTCTCCGTGGAGGCAAAATTCGTTTCACCCGAAATTGCGAGAGACTTTGTTGAATGAATTCAGTATTTATGTGTGCATCTTTAAAAACATTTAATATTCGGTACCAAACCCAACTTCGGATTGCTGTTTTTTAATGTTTTTAAAGACACAGAAATGATTACCTAATTCATTCACTGAAGTCTTGCGAAACTTTGGCTGAAACAAATTTTGCCTCCGTGCAATATATTTTAATGCTGTACAGTGACAGGTCTCCAGGCAGCATTAAAACTGATCTATGATCCAAAGCTTGATTTGCTCAACACTAGCCACTGGTCTCAAAGGCTATCCTGATTTACAGCAAGACAGCAATTGGAGGCTGGAATGGAGGTCTATTATTTTCATCCTGTTCTTCAGTTCTACTTTTGCCTCGGTTGCAATGATAGCCGGAGATTGATCTGGAGACCATGTGGGCAACGCCATGGGGCCTTCACAGGGACCATCACACCAGTGCTACTCAAAGGATTGTGGTGTGGGGTAGGATAATGTATGGTAGCCAGACCCCTCTTTTCTTCATTTCAGGTACAATAACAGCTTTGGTTGTGGAACCAGTGGTGTGTCACAGCCTTTGGTGTCTACCGTGACATGGTTGCCATGCATGCTGTTGCCAGCGGCAACATTCTGTGGTTGCAGCATGTAGGTGCCTCCTCTTTTCTCTGGGGCCTTCCCTGTCTGGTGCTGGAGGGATTGGCACCAGGAGAGGTATAGGGTGGACTCTCATTGCATTTGTTGGTTGCCATTTGGCACCAGGAGAGGCTTGGAGTGGGCTCGGCATGCATGTTGGCACCTGAATTCCCTGGATATAATGGAGGCCATTTTGGCACCAAAGATGATAAAAGTTAAAGTGGGCCCAGCATGCATGTGGAACCTTCACTCCCTGAATTGTATGGTAGCCATCATGGCACATAACAGGTAGAATTTAGTGTTAGGTTCCCGTTTTACAGAGATCACCTTGACGTGTGGCTGAGGGGCTCAAATAAGTTTGTACAAAATATATCTGCCAAGCATCTCTAATTTATAAGCATAGCATTAGCAATTATAATGCAGTTTTGTACTTTATTTGGTATGCAGAGAGCTGTTGCATTGTATGTTATATTGCCTGTAGCTGTTGGCTGGGGTGTTTTCCTCAAGCCTTGCTGTGAGCTGGAGCTGTTCTCCTGCCCAGCCTCTACCTTCGGTCCAGTTTGAAAGCCACCTAGTTGGACATACTGTCACGGTGGGGAGTAGGGGAAACCCCACGTACAATGGGAAGCAGACAGGATAGCAACTAGTCCAGGAATCTGGGAAAAGGGAGCTGGTCACCTCCTATTGCCTCCCTAATCCTCACCCTTACTCCTCACTTTATGAGCGGATCTGTATGCTAGGACGGCTCATACCCAGTAAACCTAGGACCTTGAGTCGCCCTGATAATCCCTCAAATAAAGAAAGGGCTGAGACGACCTGTTCATCCCAGACATGGATGAACAGGAGTCTTACTGGCCTCGCTGCAAAGGAAGGGACCGATAGTGCACAGCTACAGAATCGGCAAGTAAAAACCCAGAAACAACTTGCACTTACCTGCAGCGGCAACAATGACGACCGGACCCCCATGCAGACAAGATGCATGGCAGCCCCCGGCAGAGCTGCACACTGACTTGTGATTCCCCCTTCAGGGAACCCTGAGATCCCCTTCCAGAGGCACACCACAAAAATATCTAGCAACATGCTGGACTACAGAACATTGCCACTGGCAACAGCATGCAAGGCAACCATGTCACGGCAAACACCAAAGGCTGTGACATTATGTGACCATTTCTTCAAAGTGTCCCAGGAGCCCTTTTTCAACAGGAAAACACTGGGTCGCATGTTGCTCATGGTACTGTGAGCCATCTGTGTGGCTTAAACATGCTACCTTGGGCTGTAGCATCTCCTGTCGAGCACATCTGGGATGTCATTGTTCGACAACTGCAAAGGGAGCTGCCAGCAGCGGCTCATGAGGATTTGTGTGTCCAGCTTTATTTAGCATGGCAATAAATTTCTCAGACAACCATTAAGAACCTTATTGATAGCATGCCAAGGAATATAAGTTTGTATATTTCTACATTTGTTGCTCATACTCAATACTGAATAAATTGAGCTGTCTTGAATATTTTGTTTCCATTTTTTTATCATTTGCATATCATCATGTCTATTGACCCTGTGATTTCCATAATTCCATGACTTTTCATTCTTGGTGTTGCAGTCTTAAAGCCAATCTAATGTCAAGCTCAATACATAACAACTGTGTACACTATAAGATTAATAGTTTAAAGATTTGTGTCTGTGATTGTGAATTATGTGATGTACGTTGGGGGGGATGTACAAACCGGATTCCAAAAAAGTTGGGACACTAAACAAATTGTGAATAAAAACTGAATGCAATGATGTGGAGATGGCAAATGTCAATATTTTCTTTTTGTAATAGAACGTAGATGACAGATCAAACGTTTAATCCGAGTAAATGTATCATTTTAAAGGAAAAATACGTTGATTCAAATTTTCACAGTGTCAACAAATCCCCAAAAAGTTGGGACAAGTAGCAATAAGAGGCTGGAAAAAGTAAATTTGAGCATAACAAATAGATGGAAGACCAATTTACACTAATTAGGTTATTGGCAACATGATTGGGTATAAAAAGAGCTTCTCAGAGTGGCAGTGTCTCTCAGAAGCCAAGATGGGTAGAGGATCACCAATTCCCACAATGTTGCGCAGAAAGATAGTGGAGCAATATCAGAAAGGTGTTACCCAGCGAAAAATTGCAAAGACTTTGCATCTATCATCATCAACTGTGCATAACATCACGCGAAGATTCAGAGAATCTGGAACAATCTCTGTGCGTTAGGGTCAAGGCCGTAAAACCATACTGGATGCCCGTGATCTCCGGGCCCTTAAACGACACTGCACCACAAACAGGAATGCTACTGTAAAGGAAATCACAGAATGGGCTCAGGAATACTTCCAGAAACCATTGTCAGGAACACAATCCACCGTGCCATCCGCCGTTGCCAGCTGAAACTCTACAGTGCAAAGAAGAAGCCATTTCTAAGCAAGATCCACAAGCTCAGGCGTTTTCACTGGGCCAGGTATCATTTAAAATGGAGTGTGGCAAAATAGAAGACTGTTCTGTGGTCAGACGGGTCACGATTCGAAGTTATTTTTGGAAATCTGGGACGCCATGTCATCTGGACCAAAGAGGACAAGGACAACCCAAGTTGTTATCAACGCTCAGTTCAGAAGCCTGCATCTCTGATGGTATGGGGTTGCATGAGTGCGTGTGGCATGGGCAGCTTGCATGTCTGGAAAGGCACCATCAATGCAGAAAAATATATTCAGGTTCTAGAACAACATATGCTCCCATCCAGACGTCATCTCTTTCAGGGAAGACCCTGCATTTTTCAACAAGATAATGCCAGACCACATTCTGCATCAATCACAACATCATGGCTGCGTAGGAGAAGGATCCGGGTACTGAAATGACCAGTCTGCAGTCCAGATCTTTCACCTATAGAGAACATTTGGCACATCATAAAGAGGAAGGTGCAACAAAGAAGGCCCAAGACGATTGAACAGTCGGAGGCCTGTATTAGACGATAATGGGAGAGCATTCCTATTTCTAAACTTGAGAAACTGCTCTCCTCGGTCCCCAGACGTCTGTTGAGTGTTGTAAGAAGAAGGGGAGATGACACATAGTGGTGAAAATGGCCTTGTCCCAACTTTTTGGGGATTTGTTGACACCATGAAATTCTGATTCAACATATATTTCCCTTAAAATTGTACATTTTCTCAGTTTAAACTTTTGTTCCGTGATTTATGTTCTATTCTGAATAAAATATTAGAAGTTGGCACCTCCACATCATTGCATTCAGTTTTTATTCACGATTTGTATAGTGTCCCAACTTTTTTGGAATCCGGTTTGTATATTAATAAAAACATTGAGAAGTATATCTTTAAATACTGCTCCAGCACTCAATGATCATGACTGGGATCTAAGTTACACAGTAACATACACACTCCTTTACTGTCCCTAGCCAAAACCTATAACTCTGTCTGTCAATTAATAAATCTATCTAACAAAACTCTCCTTGACACTAAACTAGCTGTTGTCTGTTTGGCAAGCCCCTGTAGAGTCGGTGCAGAGGATGGGAGTGGTAGTGGCCCTGATGCGATGTTGTGTCATACTGTACTTCCTCAGGCCATGTCTCCTTGGGGATCGGTGCAGTAAAAATGTAGTTTGAAGAACAAGGCCTGAAGATAAATGTTTAACAGTCTGTTTTTACTGATTGCAAAATATAACTTGTGGTATTGTATATCCAATAATAGCAAGTTCAAAGTTCAGTTTCTGGCACCAGTTGAGGCAGTATGGAGACAGGTTGGATGGCTGGGTATCGGTGTCCACTGTCAGGTTCAGAATTTAACTTTATCTGGTCTAGTGGTAGTGTTGGGTGATGGGTGTCTGAGCTGTAGTCTCTCACCCTGCAGCAGTGTCTCTAACAAAGTTTTTTGCCCTTTACTCGGATGTTTTTCTCTCGTGCTTCCATGAGACTACATTGAGTTGGTCTCTCTGGTGAATTTTTCCAAGGAGCAGAAGCTCTGTAGTGTGACTCCTCCTCTGTCCAAAACTACACAGGAACCCCCCTCCTGGCAGGAAGAAGAACCAGGAGAGGGAGGGAGAGGGACAGAGGGATTAGCTGTGTTGCTGCCAACCTTTGACAACCATTCGTTCTCTGCTGGAATATACAGACAACACATAAAATTACAATACATAACTATAAACAATGCAGAGCCTGTATTTAAAGATAATGGGGGTCATTTACTTATCTGAAATACGCCTAAATTAGGCGTATTTCAGGCTCTGGTCTAAAATTGTGGGCGTGGCATGGGTGGGGAAGGGGACTGGCTGGCAGGCCCTCTCTCATCATTTTCTACGCCTGTTTTAGGCGTAGGAAACGGTCTAAATGTTGACATCTAAAACACAAGTCTTAATAAATGTGCCCCAATATTTATTTTTTCTCTCTCTGTCAGATATCCACCGCAAACAAATGCATTTCTTGGTTAAGATCTCATATAATGCCTACGAGGCACATCAGTATAGTCCCTCCTGATTGGCTGAGGTTACTCCAAGACATTATGGCCAAGCCCTCTAGCTAGCACAACACCATGGGCAATGTGATTCTCCTTCTTCATCTTTACTGCCCGTCTGTGTTAACTTCTGATCTGTAAAATGGTGGATGCCATTCTGAATATATCATCTAAGATGAATCACAAAAGTTTTGGATTCACTACTATCAGAGTTTTGGGGGAAATGTGTGATGAATTTGATTAGATAGGCAGCACGGTGGCTCAGTGGTTAGCACTGGTGCCTTGCAGGGCTGGGGTCCTAGGTTCGCATCTGACCAAGGACAACATCTGCATGGAGTTTGTATGTTCTTCCTGTGTTTGTGTGGGTTTACTCCTACACTCCAAAGACATACTGATAGGGACCTTAGATTGTGAGCCCCATTGGGGACAGTTGGATGCTAATGTCTGTAAAGCGCTGCTGAATATAGTAGCGCTATATAAATGCATAAAATAAATAAAAATAAATTAGTTTAGACAAGTAACTATATCTGACAAATGTGACATTCATGGAAAAACTTTGAAAATGTCCTTCTACTTTGTGTCGCACCTCTGCAAGTTCATTCAACAAGATGCAACTTGAGCCATTTTCTCTCTTTGAGATTCTTATACACTTGGGATTTAACTGCGCTATTTTCAATAATGGAGAATGGCTTCCTATAGAGTAAGACATTATTAAAATACCACAAGCATGGTAAGTGGGAAATGGACTCGGCCACAAAGAATATTCATGTGATAGAATATAAATGCTACTGGTTAAACTAAACGTTAATGCATTCGGGCCATCTCCCACAAGCATAGGTTGTAAAAACCATCTTACTAATGCCAGTGTATCATTTCAATTCATGATATATCATGCTAGAAACCCATTATTTTCCACATGAAAACGTTTCTCTTCACAGTCTTTAACCTATAAAGATGTCTAGTCAGCAGAAACCTCCCGATTCTATAGCCAAGGGCCATGTAAATATGCTGTCCCGAAAAAGAAAAAAAAAGTGCAAGCTAAGCAAAATCATCACACCCAGCAATAAAAGAGTTAAAAACGATCAATCTCTTGTCCAGGGTCTTACAGATGTAGCAACCAATGCAATGCAAAGAAGAGGAAAAGCATAGTCCTTTCTGACTTATGTAATTCTTTAAAGGTCAGGCGAGGGAGGGAGAGGAAAAGATCCTGCACATAGCTAATTTAGAGTTTAGTGAAGCAGCAGAACCCGGCGGTAAATTGAAGCGTACATAATCCTAGCGCTCTGGGGACATCTTACGTAAGGCAACATTTTTTTGTAGTTAACCTTTACAGTCCTGTAAATATTTTACTATTTGCTCTGTATTAAATGGTACAGCAGACTAGTGAACAATCAATATTTCAGTGGTTCTGTCTACCAGATATAGTCTATGCAGAAGTTGATTAATTTCGAAGTATATGGCAATGGACGTTCGCTTCTAATGAAGCCTATTTTACATCTCTTCTGACTGGTTCCTAAAATTCATTTATGTTTCAATTTAGCCTCCACCTAATGTATATCAAATAATCCTTTAAAGCATCCATCAGCTTCAAGGCTGAACATATATTTGAACCTAGCACACTCGGAAAATCAATTATTTAAATGTAATATTAATTAAATTGCCGTTTTTCCACGAGCAGAAAAAAAAAGAATCATTGACCATTTTCAGATGCTTATACAGAGCAAAGGAAAATGTACGAGAAAAGGTTCTATTTAAAGGGGTTTTACCAGCCTTTACCACGTCATGCGCTTTCCTCAGAATAGGCCATCACTCGCTGATTCGGTTTCCGACACCCTGCACCCCTGCTGATCAGCTGTTTGGGTATAGCTCCGTTGCTGGAATTGGATGCATCAACCTTGTAGTGGAGGTAGCTCATTACTACAATGCAGCTTCTATTAAAGTCAGCATAGGTCAATCAGCTATTGATGGCCTATCATGACAATAGGCCATCACTAAGGGTACTTTCACACTTGCGTTAAAGTTTTCCGGTATTGAGTTCCATCACAGGGGCTCAATACCGGAAAAAAACGCTTCCATTATATCCTAATTCCGTTCAGTATGTATCAGGATGTCTTCCGTTCCGTCCCTTTTACGGTATTTGGGTGGAGAAAATTCCAGAACACTTGCCGGAATGCCAGATCCAGCATTCATTTCTATTGAAATATATTAATGCCGGATCCGGTACTAAGGTTTCTGGAAAACCGGATCCGGTTTCCCGATCTGCACATGCAGATACTATTTTTCCGGATGACACTGGAGAGACGGATCTGGTGTTTCAATGCATTTGTCAGCCGGATCCGCATCCAGATCCAGAAACAAATGCTATCCGTTTGTATACAGATTTCTGGATCCAGCAGGCAGTTTGGGCAATGCTGGAATCCAATGGCGCTAGTGTGAATGTACCCTTAGTAAAAGCTGGACAACCCCATTAATCTAGAAATCAACTTTAAACGACTTAACATAGCACTGATGGCAAATTGAGAGTTGGGTAAAGTAACGGGTTCTTCACTTTGGGGCATTTAACATAAAAAAATAATAATTATTGCTGATTTCTCCTGTAACTGAGGCTGACATATTAGCCCCAGTTACAGGACGAAATACAACCCCCCCCCCCCCCCCAAAGATGTAACAAGGCTGTTGAGCCTTATAGCAGGGCTTATATGGGTCTGCTAAGACCCAGCAGCTTGTGCAGTCACCTGGTCCCACAAGATCATATGATCACTAGAAGTAAAGCATTGAGCGCTGTATACAGGTGAAACTCGAAAAATTAGAATATCGTGTGAAGTTAATTTATTTCAGTAATGCAACTTAAAAGGTGAAACTAACATATGAGATAGACTCAGTACATGCAAAGTGAGAAATTTCAAGCCTTTATTTTTTATACTTTGGATGATTATGGCTTACCGCTTATGAAACACCAAAATCACAATTTTGAGGTACACTTTGCTCGGGGGGTATGGATTAATTAGCTGACTAGGGTGTGACACTTTGAGCCTATAATATTGAACCTTTTCACAAAATTCTAATTTTAAGCTGCATTAATGCAATTCCTTTTAATTTGCATTACTGAAATAAATGGACTTTTGCACGATATTCAAATTTTTTTAGTTTTACCTTTATACACTGATGGAAAAGGCAAGGACAGTACATGTTTCTGCCTTCTCTATAGGGTGCCCAGCTGTCAAAGACAATGGGCTGCCTACTCCTACAGAAGTACAATCTCCATGCAGCTGCTCTGTAAGAACGTTTAGAAACGTCTTCGCAGTGTTAAATGTGGACTGCACAGGCATATATTGGTCTGAAACTTGTTAAGAAATGTTAAAGGGGTTGTCAAAGAATGTATACAATTTTAATTTGGCTGGAGTGGGTTTAAAAACTAAAATAAAGTGCTCACTTTTTCAAAGTGTGTCTCAGCACTGTGGCTCTTTCCAGACCAGAAGTGATGACAACCGATATACTATGTGATCACTGCTGGCCAATCAATGACCTCAGCAGTGACGTGCGTATGAACGGCACATAAGTCTTTTTTGTTATTAAATATACAAATTAAGCCTTGGGCTGTACTACACCAACAGCTATCTGACAGATTTTCTGACCAAATATTACATACACAGATCTTTTGTTATACACACAAACTATTGGTCTGATTGGACAGACATTGGTGAGATAATCTTACACACCTGCTCAATCCCATGCCGACCAACTTTGCCACTACAGTGCTCTTAGCGGTCTAAATTTCCAGTGCTGCAGTGATGACATCCCAAGTTCTCCACATAACTGATGCAGTCAATCACTGACCTCAGCAGTCACGTTAGTTAGTCAAGTATGTCACTGATGTAGTTTGACCACTGCTGCCATGGTCAGCTGCGGCGTACCCCAGAAAACCGCTGAGTCTGGTGATTGGCTGCAACACAAGAAACACAGATCATTGAAGGCACAGGAGCAGCAGTGCTTGAGCATATGAGTAAGGCTTATTTTTTTTATTTTATTTCCAGCCTTTTGGGGTCTTAAAAAAACCTTTTAGATCTATTTAACCCTAATTATAATAATTGTGCTGCATCTGTATCTCTACAAAGATGATAAAGTATACAGTCTTGGTGACAGTGACTAACGTAATATGTAAATGTGCTGCTCATACCTTAACAATCTTTAGTAAATGTTTTTAAACTTAATAAATTTGCTCTAAGGCAATAGTTCTGTATTGGTTTTATGCATTGCAAAATGTATAAATGATCCAGGAGGAGTTACTCTTTTTAAAGAAGGGTTATGATAGATGAGTATATTAAAATACCAAATTAGTTCTCTTTTATGCTTTCCAGCTAATGTGTTCTCATAAATCCTTTGTCAAAAATTCTGAAAGCTTAAGTAATAGAACAACCGTATTTTGGTGGCTCATTGTGGGAATTAATCTATCGACACCTGTAGGTTGGTGTACTGCTCTATTTTCAGTCAAGGGCCGGCAAGTTTAATTCCATGTGTTTTGTCCTCATTTAGAATAGCTTGTACAAGAATTCTCTGGCATTAAATAGCCGTGACTTGGGATTCAGTCTTGGAAGTAAGATGTTAATTGTATTTGCATGACTGAAGTTTTAGGTGGGATTAAACTGCCTCCACAGGAGACTTGTTGCAACAGCATTGTAAGTGGCAGACAATACAACACACTGAGGCTGCAACTCATCAAAAAGCCAAAACATGAAAAGAGCAATATTGTATATGCGCCCTAGTGCCATGGGGAGTGCCAAGCATTGTGTATTGGGGAAACAAAACAGAAGCTGCGCTAGTGTATGGCCCAGGACAGAAGGGTCAACACCTTCATTCAGGACTTAGATACATATTAAGGACAAAGGACACTCCTTTGCAGTGACATTTGCATCTCAGACACAGAAGAAGACTGGTTCAAAAGAGATGTGAAAGAAGCTATATACAGTACAGACCAAAAGTTTGGACACACCTCATTCAAAGAGTTTTCCTTATTTTCATGACTATGAAAATTGTAGATTCACACTGAAGGCATCAACACTATGAATTAACACATGTGGAATTATATACATAACAAAAAAGTGTGAAACAACTGAAAATATGTCATATTCTAGGTTCTTCAAAGTAGCCACCTTTTGCTTTGATTACTGCTTTGCACACTCTTGGCATTCTCTTGATGAGCTTCAAGAGGTAGTCACCTGAAATGGTTTTCACTTCACAGGTGTGCTCTGTCAGGTATAATAAGTGATATTTCTTGCCTTATAAATGGGGTTCGGACCATCAGTTGCCTTGTGGAGAAGTCAGGTGGATACACAGCTGATAGTCCTACTGAATAGACTGTTATAATTTGTATTATGGCAAGAAAAAAGCAGCTAAGTAAAGAAAAACTAGTGGCCATCATTACTTTAAGAAATGAAGGTCAGTCAGTCCGAAAAATTGGGAAAACTTTGAAAGTGTCCCCAAGTGCAGTCACAAAAACCATCAAGTGCTACAAAGAAACTGGCTCACATGCGGACCGCCCCAGGAAAGGAAGACCAAGAGTCACCTCTGCTGCGGAGGATAAGTTCATCCGTGTCACCAGCCTCAGAAATCGCAGGTTAACAGCAGCTCAGATTAGAGACCAGGTCAATGCCACACAGAGTTCTAGCAGCAGACACATCTCTAGAACAACTGTTAAGAGGAGACTGTGTGAATCAGGCCTTCATGGTAGAATATCTGCTAGGAAACCACTGCTAAGGACAGGCAACAAGCAGAAGAGACTTGTTTGGGCTAAAGAATACAAGGAATGGACATTAGACCAGTGGAAATCTGTGCTTAGTTGGACCATCATTTATTTTTCAACAGGACAATGACCCCAAACACACCTCCAGGCTGTGTAAGGGCTATTTGACCATGAAGAAGAGCACCAGATGACCTGGCCTCCACAGTCACCGGACCTGAACCCAATCGAGATGGTTTGCGGTGAGCTGGACCGCAGAGCGAAGGCAAAATGGCCAACAAGTGCTAAGCATCTCTGGGAACTCCTTCAAGACTGTTGGAAGACCATTTCAGGTGACTACCTCTTGAAGCTCATCAAGAGAATGCCAAGAGTGTGCCAAGCAGTAATCAAAGCAAAAGGTGGCTACTTTGAAGAACCTAGAATATTACATATTTTCAGTTGTTTCACACTCTTTTGTTATGTATATAATTCCACATGTGTTAATTCATAGTTTTGATGCCTTCAGTGTGAATCTACAATTTTTATAGTCATGAAAATAAAGAAAACTCTTTGAATGAGAAGGTGTGTCCAAACTTTTGGTCTGTACTGTATATTAAATTAAAGAAGCCAAGCTTAAACAGAGGTGGAGGGCTGCAGCATTTATTGTCTGTCACTTACAGTGCGGTTATAAAACCTCTCCCAAGGCAGTTTAATCACACCCAATAGCTTCAGTCATGCAAATACAATCAACACCTTACTTTCAAGACTAAAGCTCAAGTCACCAGTATTTAATGCCGGAGAATTCTTGTATTGTGGAAGGGATTCTGCACATTTATGGCATAGAGACTTTGCCGTTGACAGAGGGAATATTGCCAGCACACCTTTCCACACTTCGAGATTGTTTGGCCAGCCGTATCTTAATTTATTATCCTCTGTGCGAGAATTACAGAACTTTACAAGAACCTCATTGCCAGCCTAAAGTTCTGCAGAGCCATCTTGCAAAGACAGAGAGAAGGAATACCACAACCCCTATCATTGATGCTTTCCATCCATACATTGCTATTGGTGAAGGACATAGCACTGCGAACCACTGTTGGAATTGTGCCTTAATGCTGTTTGGGTGTACATACATAGTACTATTCCTATCCTACACTTTAGTAAAGAGAGGAACCCCCTGGCCAATGCACCTGCACCTCCTGCCTTGAACTCTGCCAAAATGCTGAATGTGCAAGAGTGCACCGAAACGCGTTTGGTCTGAGACAGTACATGGACTCAAATTCTTACAAAAGTAGTTCACAAACTGCTGACGCAATTACCCCAGGTTCTCAATGGGGTTCAGATCAGGTGAACAAGGAGGCCATGTCATTAGATTTTCTTCTTTTATACCCTTTCTTGCCAGCCACGCTGTGGAGTACTTGGACGCGTGTGATGGAGCATTGTCCTGCATGCAAATCATGTTTTTCTTGAAGGATGCAGACTTCTTCCTGTACCACTGCTTGAAGAAGGTGTCTTCCAGAAACTGGCAGTAGGACTGGGAGTTGAGCTTGACTCCATCCTCAACCCGAAAAGGCCCCACAAGCTCATCTTTGATGATACCAGCCCAAACCAGTACTCCACCTCCACCTTGCTGGCGTCTGAGTCGGACTGGAGCTCTCTGCCCTTTACCAATCCAACCACGGGCCCATCCATCTGGCCCATCAAGACTCACTCTCATTTCATCAGTCCATAAAACCTTAGAAAAATCAGTCTTGAGATATTTCTTGGCCCAGTCTTGACGTTTCAGCTTGTGTGTCTTGTTCAGTGGTGGTCGTCTTTCAGCCTTTCTTACCTTGGCCATGTCTCTGAGTATTGCACACCTTACCTTGTGCTTTTGGGCACTCCAGTGATGTTGCAGCTCTGAAATATGGCCAAATTGGTGGCAAGTGGCATCTTGGCAGCTGCACGCTTGACTTTTCTCAGTTCATGGGCAGTTATTTTGCGCCTTGGTTTTTCCACACGCTTCTTGCGACCCTGTTGACTATTTTGAATGAAACGCTTGATTGTTTGATGATCACGCTTCAGAAGCTTTGCAATTTTAAGAGTGCTGCATCCCTCTGCAAGATATCTCACTATTTTTGACTTTTCTGAGCCTGTCAAGTCCTTCTTTTGACCCATTTTGCCAAAGGAAAGGAAGTTGCCTAATAATTATGCACACCTGATATAGGGTGTTGATGTCATTGGACCACACCCCTTCTCATTACAGAGATGCACATCACCTAATATGCTTAATTGGTAGTAGGCTTTCGAGCCTATACAGCTTGGAGTAAGACAACATGCATAAAGAGGATGATGTGGTCAAAATACTCATTTGCCTAATAATTCTGCACTCCCTGTATATATACTGTGTACCTATCCACTTATCCTACACTTTGTAGCTAAGACGCTATGACGATTGGTGTTATTTTATATGCATATCTCTACATGTAACAAATAAAAACGGTTATATTACCTTATTTGTAATCCGATTAAACATATATACCCAGCCATCTGAGTGCCCTCCACCTTGCGAATTTCTTTAGTGTACCCAATACTTTGGCAATAGGTACTGCCATATTGGAGAGAGCACCAACCCGTGTTTTGTTGTCACTAGAGTCTCTGTAATCCTCCTTCTACTAGAAGGCATCTACTACCAGAAGGGGATCATTTGTGGACCATAGTTTAATTTAAAAATGCAATCCAACAATGCAGTTATTAAACGGACTGTTTGTTACCACACGCTCCCATATATTCATCTTCAGCCATGCATATCCATGTCACTTTGACATTACTAATGCAGTCTAAGCATTAAAGAGCTTGAAAGAAGTTGGATACAGTCCTAGGAGACATTTGAGTGTCATACACAACTTTTCACTGCAATTGGGGTACTTCAGACCAAATTTATTCAGAGTTTAAATCTGATTGCCAATTGAACCAAATTGGATCCAAAATTAATTTTGTGAAATTTGCTTACCGCTTCATAAAAAAAAATATATAATAATAATAATAAAAAAAATAAAAAAAAAAAAAAAAATATATATATATATATATATATATATATAAAACAATATGAAATATAGTACAGTAGACTACCATCTTCTTCACCTTCCACAAGCCTGTTGCTGCTCCATGCCTGCAGGCTTCTTGGAAAAGTTCTACATGTACCAAAGATAAAAAAAATTAAATAAAATAAAACACTTGTGTGGTACAGTGAATAGGGCTAAGAGGGGGATAAGTCGGCAGTCTACCATCTTCAGCTAATGTTGTGAGATTTCAGTTTGTCAGCAGAGAGAGACATCACAGTGCAGCTCTTCCTATGTACCAAGAAGAACCTGGCTGCTCAGCAGGCGCAGAGAGAGTTATAGATACCATGAGAGGATGAGAGGGAAGGAATTTGACCTGGGGCTCGGTGACAATGTCATGTCGGATTAGGGAGGTGCGTCCAGAAAGTTCAGAGAACACATCCCTATTCTGACTCACAAACTCTCTGGCCTCCTGAACCTGTTTAGTAGAGAGGCCATCCGCTATCTTCACCGCGGAGGATGCTTTCTCCGGGATCACTGGTGGCCCCCGGAACCTAAGGTAGCATGTCCGTTAAAATCAGATAAAGTATGCATGAGCGTCATAAACACTGATTATTTACAGGTATATCTGCAAGGTCATTATGATACTAGGTTTGTTAATTTCTTGGTCACAGGGTTTGTGGTAGGGTTCCATACAGGCCTGATCGCACTGCCAGAGGTCACACACGAGTGCAAAAATTTACAGTCTGCTGAGAGAGTCTCAAGTACAGTGGATAAGTTGTTAGAGGCAGAGTTAGAGAAAGGGTTTCTCATAGGACCTTTTATGGTTTCACCATTCGACCACTGGAGGGTAAGCCCGGTAGGGGTAGTCACAGGCAAATTTAGCAAAAAAGAGAGGCTGGTCTATGACTTTTCAGCCCCGCATGCTTCTCACATTGCCAGCCTCAATTCCCTCATTCCGTCAGAAGAAGTAAGCATGAAATATTCAACAATATATCAGGCCATAGCACCCGTCATGCAGGTAGGGACTGGAGCCTACTTGTCTAAGGCAGATATATCTGATGCTTTCAAACTTCTTCCCATCATGCCTGCGTTCTGGCAATGGCATGGTATAAAATGGAGGAGTTTGTACTATTTCGCCACAAAGCTGACGTTTGGCTCCAAGTGAAGCCCCTGGTTATTTGACCAGTTTGCGCATGCCCTGCATTGGATCTTGGAAGTCAAGTTAAACTGTGAACATGTCATCCACTACCTGGATGATTTTTTGTTGATTAAACATCCAGGTCATACACCTCAGGGGCTTAAAACCTTACGAGCAGTTTTCTCCAAGCTAGGTGTGCCAGTGTCACCCAAGAAGGTTGAAGGCCCATCTACTGTACTCACGTTCCTGGGCATTGTGTTAGACTCAGGGAATATGCTAGCTAGGTTACCAGAAAACAAAACTGGTAAGGATCAAGGAAGTCATCCACAGGTTCACAGTAGTGAGAGTGTCAACAAAAGCTGATTTACAGTCATTACTGGGATGTAAAATTTTGCTATGCTTATTATCCCACAGGTTAGGTCATTCATTTCTCGTCTGTTGGCTCTTCTTCCCGCGGCACCACAGCAGGATAGTCCAGTACAGATAGATGGTCAGGCAGTGGCAGATTTAGTCACGTGGGACCAGTTTCTGAGCCACTGGAACTGGATTTCTTTTTTCATCCCCACTCCTACTAGTTCATCTCTCTTAGTCTTTTCTGATGCTTCCGCTTAAACAGTTTTTTGCTGCCATTTTTGGCACCCACTGGATGGCCGGGACATGGCCCGGAGAAGTTAGACAGATGCCGGGTTTTCTACAGACTTCCGCCTTGTTCGAACTGTACCCCATAATGGCTGCTGCATACGTGTGGGGTAGTTCATGGGCCAATTCCACAGTTACGATCATTTCAGACAATTCAGATAGAACAAAATTCCAAGACGTCATGTCTTTTGCAAGAAGACTAGTTTGGCTCTCGCTACAATACAACTTTCACTACTGCTGTTCCCATATCTGAGGAACAGAGAACGTAGCGGCTGATGCTTTGTCACGGGCTAACTTCTCCCTCTTTTCACAGGTCATGCCAGAAGCAGACAACATAGGGGCCTCGATTCCTCCTTACTCAGCGTTAATTCTGGACTAACAAACCATCTGGTTACTGCACACAGCCTGGTAGCCAGGTCATTGTCATTTAACACGACCAGGAGTTACAACACAGGTTGGAACACGTTCATCAGGTTTCAGGCAAAATATCCACAAGGGGATACTAGTTTCATAGATTACGTATTGGCGTTCATAGGTTTCTGTCACTCAGGTTTGAGGCTTTCTCACAACACCGTTAGATCCTACCTGGCAGGGGAACAACATTTTTCTGCCATAAACAATCCTGAGCTGGGGTCCCTAATTTCTGCTCATGTTATCAAGGCAGCATTGAAGGGTATGTGTAAATGCCGTGCAAAAGACCAGCCACGCAGACAGGCCATAACTGGCGAAATCTTTAGGGACTTGTCAAACATGCTAGATAGAGCTAGTGCTTAAAGCTGATATCTACTTAGGGTTCTACAGGTTTTTGAGGCCAGGCGAGTTCACGTGCATTTCCGCCAATAGCAGTTTTGTCAGCCTCACCCAGTTGAGCCTGAGTTCAGACGGTTACACGCTGTCCTTACCAATCACCAAAACATCTCAAACAGGACCCCCAACACAAATCATTTTCTTTTCAACATCATTACTGGCAGCCTTAACAGACCGAGACCCAGAGAGTCCTCTGTTGCTGTTTCCCACGGCACCACTCACCACCTCTCAGTTTGTGTATCATGTCCGTATGCTAGTGTCCAATTTAGGGTTTACCCGGCAGCTATATCAGGCCATTCCTTCAGGATAGGTGCAGAATCTGCTGCCTCTAGGAACAAAGTTCCGGCCCATATTGTCCGGAAATTAGGTCGCCATCGCTCTTCATGTTTTAATAGGTACATACCTCAACCTAATCGCGAGATGTTTCTCGCATTTGAGAAGTTGGTCATGTAAGTGTTGTTTGCAATAAACTGTTATGTATTGTTTAGTTGTGGTGTTTTTCCCTCTTTAGGCATTCCTCCTACGCAGCGGTTACGGCACAATTCAGAGTATCCATGTACAAAATCATACATTACATAGAAACAAACAAGTCAACATTTAAAGTAAGAGGAATGAAGGCCCTGCTGACAAAAATGTACAATCTAGGTAAGGTCTTGTAGCAGCCTGAGTTTTAATTTAACTTGAACAACCCCTTTAAGAGTCAAGTTAAAGGGAATAAGTCAGCTCTGAACTTCCCCAAACTAGAGTAAGCAGTGTATATCGTGTGACATAGAGTCTGATAATGTCATTTTTATCTTCATACTCACTTGCATTCTGACGCTGTGCTCCCACAAACCAGCAGTAAAATACATTGAAAGGACTCCTGTGTTCAAGCACATAATGGAGAGGTCTCAAAGAAGGGTCTTCTCAATGCATTTTACTGATGGTTTCTCAAACATTGGAATGTAAGTCAGCTTGAAAATCAAAATTACATAATATGCCTCCCTTTAACCTTTGTCTCATCTATATATTTAGGGGCAGCATTACAGATGGAGGAGCATTTTATATACCTGCCATTGCAGAGGAGGGCATTATCTACAGGGGCACCAAGGAGGGAGAGCATTATATATGCCTGGCATTACAGAGGGGTGAGGCATTATATATACCTGATTTTACAGAGGGGGCATTATCTGCAGGGGATCCAAAGGATGGAGCATTATATATACATGGCATTATAGAAGGGGAGCATTATATATACCTGTCATTATAGAGGGGGCATTATCTACAGGGCCACCAAGGGTTGTAGCATTATATATACCTGGAATTACAGAGGCGGCATTATACACTGAATAAAAATATAAACGCAACACTTTTGGTTTTGTTCCCATTTTGCATGAGCTGAACTCAAAGATCTAAAAACATTTTCTACATACATACACAAAAGACCCATTACTCTCAAATATTGTTCACAAATCTGTCTAAATCTGTGTTAGTGAGCACTTCTCTTTTGCCAAGATAATCCATCCCACCTCACAGGTGTGGCAAATAAAGGTGCTGATTAGACTGCATAAATATTGCATAGGTGTGCCTTAGACTGCCCACAATAAAAGTACACTCTGAAATGTGCACAGTTGCCTTACTGGGGTGGGGTCAGAAAGACAGTCAGTATCTGGTGTGCCCACCATTTGCCTCACACAGTGCAACACATCTCCGTCGGATAGAGTTCATCAGGTTGTTGATTGTGGCCTGTTGGTCCACTCCTCTTAAATAGCTGTGCAAACTGGAGCACGCTGTCATATACGCTGATCCAGAGCATCCCAAACATGCTCAATGAGTGACTTGTCCGGTGAGTATGCTGGCCATGCAAGAACTGGGATGTTTTCAGCTTCCAGGAATTGTGTACAGATCCTTGCAATATGGGGCCATGCATTATCATGCTGCAACATGCTGCAACAGGGAGTACTGTTCTTACACTTACAGGCTGTGTGCTTTCTTGATCCCTGCACATTTTCCTCATACCGATGGTGTGCAGTGGACCAGGCACGTTCCAGCCTCCATTCAGTATTACCACATATGACTCTCTGCACTTGTATATGATTATTACTATCCCCTTCCCATGTGCTCTCGTCATATTCTTGCTACCACACTGGTTCATGTTTACTCCCCTTACTATATATTTTTTTAAGTGATATCTAATAAATTACATTTTGCTATGTTGTTGGCCTCATGTGCTAATTTGTTGGGTATGCACACCAATTTTTTTAGGTTTTGTTTACATATAATAGTACAGCCACTCAAATGAATGCCATACAGAGCCATTATTTAAACCCACACAAAACAAAAATAAATAAACCTTCCCAATCCTCCCACCCCCTAGTGAAGAGACAGTCCACCATTTGCAATAACCATATCGCATCTCATCATACTGTTCAACTGACAGTCAGTAAAAAACATATCCCTCCCATGTATATGCATATGGCCTATCAATAATCATACCTAACCACTTAATTAGGACTCCGGAATCCCTCATTAGTCCAACCTAGTTCATTTCTTGTAATATCCGACTCCTAGACAAATATTGATTTCCAGTCACTCATCCCGGTCTACCCCTCACCAGCATAGGGGGAGTCTAGACAGACCCAGTGGAGGAGAATTCTGCCCCAGCGGAGAGCAACTTATTCAATATTGCTGCAAATTTAGCCTCACACTTTCTCTTAGCATACACCCCCCTTTCTAGACAAAGTATATCATTCATCCTGTTAAGGAATTCAGCCACAGAGGGAGGCTTTGGGCAAATCCAATATTGAGCTATCAGTTTTCGGGATTGAAATAATAGTCGTTGCACCCCAAGACGCACCTCATGATTCGCAATGTTCACCACCGCCAGTAGACAGGCCCTAGGAGTAACCGGCACCTCTATTCAGTATGCATCTTTCACAATTTTTAACACCCAAGCCCAGAAGCTTGAGAGCTCATTGCACTCCCAAAACATGTGTATTAGAGATGCAGGTCCTCGCCCACACCGTTGGCAGGAGGCATCAATTCTAGCCCCAATTTTCTGTATACTCGGTGGATAAGCAACAATTGAGACACGTAATGTCCCTCACATACCGATAGTTGCGGCATCAGAGCCAATATCTCTTTTCTGTCTTCATACAAGTTCACACAGTGTGCAGTCTGACATTCAGCATAAACCATTCCTGTCTTCCAAATAAGAGGACTGTTTTATGTAGTCTAACTTGTTTATTGGTCAACATGTTGTACTCTCTGCGCAATGCGCGTGAGTGAGAGATTGTACAAGTGTGGTAAAACTACAAGAATACAAATAGCATACATAAGTATAACGCATAGCATGCACTATAACATTTGCATTAACACTGAAAGCACATGGTAAAATGGCTGCCTTTACATAGGATTACATGTCTAGCTAACAGTAGTAACAACTCCCTGAGTAACAATTACAACTAGCTAAATAGCTCTGCATAACATAATGTCCATGAAGCAAAGGCAGATCTCTCACCAGAAATAATTATACAAGGATGGTGGAGTTTAAGAAGGAGACCTGCATAGGACAGCTCTGCTGATGTGTCCTGGAGACTGGATACTTCTCTTTCCCGGTATGCTTTGCACTCCCACAATGCAGTGCACTACCCACAATGCAGTAGTCTTTGCAACAGGAAAAACAAATAAACAAAGTGTAATACAACTTCACACTGGTAGATGGTGCTGCTATAACCACACTTACCACTTGATAAATACCAAGACTCTGGCAAAAGGAACTGGAATCATTTTCTAACCCTGCTGGGTAGGTTGCTAGCTAGAATAGTACGGGCGCAAGATGGACCATCAAGAGTGTTGGCTATCCAGAATGCTGAAGGTTCATTGATGACTGCTGTTATTGATATATTGTCAGTATTCCACTCTTACTATAAACATCTATATACAGTCAGGTCCATAAATATTGGGACATCGACACAATTCTAACATTTTTGGCTCTATACACCACCACAATTGAATTGAAATAAAACAAACAAGATATGCTTTAACTGCTTAAAGACTGTCAGCTTTAATTTGAGGGTATTACATCCAAATCAGGTGAACGGTGTAGGAATTACAACAGTTTGCATATGTGCCTCTCACTTGTTAAGGAACCAAAAGTAATAGGACAGAATAATAATCATAAATCAAACTTTCACTTTTTAATACTTGGTTGCAAATCCTTTGCAGTCAATTACAGCCTGAAGTCTGGAACGCATAGCCATCACCAGATGCTGGGTTTAATCCCTGGTGATGCTCTGTCAGGCCTCTACTGCAACTGTCTTCAGTTCCTGCTTGTTCTTGGGGCATTTCCCCTTCAGTTTTATCTTCAGCAAGTGAAATGCCTGCTCAATCAGATTCAGGTCAGGTGATTGACTTGGCCATTGCATAACATTCCACTTCTTTCCCCTAAAAAACTCTTTGGCTGCTTTTGCAGTATGCTTTGGGTCATTGTCCACCTGCACTGTGAAGTGCCGTCCAATGAGTTCTGTAAAATTTGGCTAAATATGAGCAGATAATATTGCCCAAAACACTTCAGAGTTCATCCTGCTGCTTTTGTCAGCAGTCACATCATCAATAAATACAAGAGAACCAGTTCCATTGGCAGCCATACATGCCTACGCCATGACACTACCACCACCATGCTTCACTGATGAGGTGGTATGCTTAGGAGTATGAACAGTTCCTTTCCTTCTCCATACTCTTCTCTTCCGGTACAAGTTGATCTTGGTCTCATCTGTCCATAGGATGTTGTTCCAGAACTGTGAAGGCTTTTTTAGATGTCATTTGGCAAATTGTAATCTGGCCTTCATGTTTTTGAGGCTCACCAATGGTTTACATCTTGTGGTGAACCCTCTGTATTCACTCTGGTAAAGTCTTCTCTTGATTGTTGACACACATACTCTAACCTCCTGGAGAGTGTTCTTGATCTGGCCAACAGTTGTGAAGGGTGTTTTCTTCACCAGGGAAAGAATTCTTCGGTCATCCACCACAGTTGTTTTCTGTGGTCTTCTGGGTCTTTTAGTGTTGCTGAGCTCACCAGTGCGTTCCTTCTTTTTAAGAATGATCCAAACAGTTGTTTTGGCCACGCCTAATGTTTTTGCTATCTCTCTGATGGGTTTGTTTCGTTTTTTTCAGCCTAATGATGGCTTGCTTTACTGATAGCAACAGCTCTTTGGATCTCAACTTGAGAGATGACAGCAACAAATTCTAAATGCAAATAGCATACTTGAAATTAACTCTAGACCTTTTATCTGCTCATTGTAATTGGTATAATAAGATAATAATACACACCTGGCCATGTAACAGCTGAGAAGCCAATTGTCCCATTACTTTTGGTTTCTTAACCAGTGGGAGGCACATATGTAAACTGTTGCAATTCCTACACCGTTCACCTGATTTGGATATAAATACCCTGAAATTAAAGCTGACAGTCTGCAGTTAAAGCACATCTTGTTTGTTTCATTTCAAATACATTGTGGTGGTGTATAGAGCCAAAAATGTTAGAATTGTGTCAATGTCCCAATATTTATGGACCTGACTGTAAATGAGGCAAAAAGTTTCCTGAAGCCAAGTAGCGGCTAAGTAAGGAAATCAACAGCAAAAAAACTGGAATCAGACATGTACTAAGGTACCACCACTAGCCTACCTCCCAAAGAATAGATTCTGCAGTGGACATCATACTAATAAAAGCGTGATTATACAAATAGGGAACCTGACCAGTGCTATACACATTAATACTCCTGTGCCAAACACCAAGATTACATTACCCCGCATATAAAGAGAACACTGAGTATAACATTCCATTAAGTGGGGAAAAGGATAGTAGAAAAAAGCAGGAGAAAAAAAAATATATCATACAGGGAAGGGGGGAGAAAGAAAAAAAAGGAACAAAATATGTGACACTTATCCGGTGTGTCCATTCAGCACTACTCCAGTTTTGTAAGTCTCCTGCCCTGGTAAAGAGGTGTACACGTCATCCAAAGGAGTGTCAAATGTGCAGACTTTTCCATAAGCAACCACTCTCAGCTTGGCAGGATATAGCATAGAGTAGGGAAGTTGTAAGTACTGTAGGCGGCGTTTCACATCCAGGAACTTTGCCCTATTGCGTACTTCAGCGGAAAAATTTATATTTTTTTCCCGTTGATAAGGAGGTCAGGGTAATCCCTGGCTTTCCTGAGAATGCAGTCCCTATCCCTGAAGTGTTGTAGTTTAATCAAGACTGTACGCGGGGGGGGGGGGGGGGGAGCCCTGGTGGTGGAGTTTGAAATAGCACTCTATTTGCCCGTTCAATGGCAAATACATGAGACAATGAGTCCTTGCCAAACTTGTGTGTCAGCCAGTCTTTAAAGAACATCACTGGGTCGGACGCCTCTGCCCTCTCAGGGACCCCCACCAATCTGATATTATTTCTGCGCTACCTATTTTCGAAGTCATCAGTTTTGGACATCATTAAAGACACAATATGATCCCGTTTTACTGGGAGTAATCTATCCTCCACCTCTTTAATCCTCTCATTGACTTTTCTCGGATCCTGTCTGATAAGGGAGACATTTTCTTGTAGATTGCCCATGTGGGTGTTAAGGATTCTTAAAGAGCTGCTGCAGCACTGTACAGCAGCATATATATCCTTTAGGGCTCATGCACACAAACATATTTTCTTTCCGGACCATATGCGGAACCATTCACTTCAATGTGTCGGCAAAAAAAAATGGAAGTTACTCCGTGTGCATTCCGTTTCCGTATGTCCGTATTTCCGTTCTGCAAAAAAATAGAACATGTCCTATTTTTGTTCGTATTACGGACAAGGATAGTACTGTTCTATGAAGGGCCAGCTGTCCCGTTCCGCATAATAAGGAATGCACACAGATGTCATCTGTATTTTTTGTGGATCCGTTTTTTGTGGACCACAAAATGCATATGGCCGTGTGCATGAGCCCTTATAGTAGGCTCACCAGCAGGTATATGATCATTCCCGGTGGAGGCACCTTCAAGTGTACGGGATGGTGAGTGCAGGTTGATGGCGTTATCTGCCTGCAAGGCTGCCATTTTGGAGGTCACTTGTGCTTGGTCAGGGCCTGCAGGAGTGCCCAGTAGTGATGAGCGGGAGGTGCCATATTCGATTTCGCGATATTTCGCGAATATTCGAATGAATATTCGTGTTATATTCGTCGAAATCGAATATTCGTAATTATTCCAATTATCGCGAATAATATACGAATATTTTTTTTTTTTTCGCGTAATGCGATTATTTATCTTGATAGTATAAGGCAACGTTCCTATGCTAATTGACTATGGCTAGGCTAATATGTGTATTTTACGAAATTTCGTGATTTGCTATAACTTCGTCTCTTAGAATATTACGAATATTCGAAAAGAAGAAGTTAGAGCAATATTACGAAATTTCGTAAAATACACATATAGATTGCAATTTAGCTTATATAGTGCTAAAATCCCTTTTTTTGCCTCTAATTTTTTTTTTGCCTCTTCTGAACTTAAGTTTTGTAAAATATGTACACTATTAAAAAATATTACTATAGCAGTATATTAGCTTAAATACAATCTATGTGTATTTTACGAAATTTCGTAATATTGCTCTAACTTCGTCTTTTAGAATATTCGTAATATTCTAAAAGACGAAGTTAGAGCAATATTAAGAACATTTGCAAAAGCCGAAATTGCGATGCGAGTAATATAACACGAAATAATCGCATGAAGATTTCAACTTAGCACTGCTATATTCCATATTCTAGCCTAATATGGAATATAGCTGTGCTAAGTTAGCACTGCTATATTCCATGCGTAAAATACACATAGATTGTATTTAAGCTAATATACTGCTATAGTAATATTTTTTAACAGTGTACATATTTTACAAAACTTAAGTTCAGAAGAGGCAAAAAAAATTAGAGGAAAAAAAAAAGGGATTATAGCACTATATAAGCTAAATTACAATCTATATGTGTATTTTACGAAATTTCGTAATATTGCTCTAACTTCGTCTTTTAGAATATTCGTAATATTCTAAAAGACGAAGTTAGAGCAATATTAAGAACATTTGCAAATTTCGCAAGTTGCGATGCGAGTAATATAACACAAAATAATCGCATGAAGATTTCAACTTAGCACTGCTATATTCCATATTCTAGCCTAGTATGGAATACAGCAGTGCTAACTTAGCACAGCTATATTCCATATTAGGCTAGAATATGGAATATAGCAGTGCTAAATTGAAATCTTCATGCGATTATTTCGTGTTATATTACTCGCATCGCAACTTGCGAAATTTCGTAAAATACACATATAGATTAGATTGTAATTTAGCTAATATGGAATATAGCAGTAAGTTGAAAACACCACTGACTGGAGCAGCCAGGAAGCCAGGAATCCAAAGGACAGGTAAGAACAACTTTAGAGAAGTGGGAAAGAAAAAAAATATTATAATAAAAAAAAAAAATACGAATATTCGAATTCGCGAATATATAGAACGATATTCTAAATATTCGCGAAATCTCGAAATTGCGATATTCGAGAAAAAAATTCGTAATTCGAATATTCGCGCTCAACACTAGTGCCCAGGGGCTCAGCCACTGTGTCTGTAGTGGCGGCAGTTATCGCAGCAGGTGTGGGAGGCACTGAGGATGAGCAACCTCTGCTGCCAGCGCTTCTGATGCAGCGCCATCTTGCCTCGAAGTGGCAGGTGGCCCGGCGTCCTTCTGATCTCTCTCTCTCTTCCCTGTTTGTGCCATAACTACACAGGAGGCAACGTCTGGTGGCACCCAGGACCGTTTTTGTCCACTGCAGGAGGAGGGTGGAGGAGAATTGAAGGTAGGACTGGAGACTCTCAGTGCTGCATCCTCTTACATGCTCGGCCAGGCCACGTCCCCTAAGCCAGGCGTACTGTTAATGCTAGGATCTCACGCTTTGTTCGTTCCCGTGGGGAAATAGTGATCCATCACCGGCTTGATGCGGCCAGACGGTGTACATTTGAAAGAAATTGGTCTTGACATGTTCTTATCGGGCCTTCAGGACAGGGTAGAACATGCCTGGTTTCTGCTGGGTGTAGGTCAGAGTGCCGTGTAGAGGTACACGGGCTCCTCCGTGGAGGTCAGTTTGGTTTTGAATGATAAGAGTAGAGAAGAAGGCAGACTTGCCCACTGTGGAGACAGTGGCTGGAATTGCTCTTCTTAGCCTCCGGAAAGCAGTTTTTTGGAAGGTTTAAGAAAGTTGGCGAATTTTGTATAAAAAAATAATAAAGCTGTGACCGAACCTCACTCCAACAAAACACATTGCCTTGTCTTTATTCAGGTACAGGGGGAAGACATTGGGGCTGGGGGGCTGTTTAGTTCTCTGCACTCTTATGATTCTACTAGCAGAAGGACTCTGCGTTTTTGAGTGATCGCGGAACATATGCAGTGACCAGGAACGGGGAACGCTGATGCCACTTATACAGTGGGTCCGGATATGGGTGGTCAATAGTCTATAGTTTGTTCATGACGCCAATTGCAGCGTGCACAGGGTACCATCACAAGGCCCTCCCAAGTTGTTATAACGCACGTTGAAGATTAGGAATGCCAGAGTGGTGTAATGGCCTATATGTCTCTATAAGTGGTGATATTCGTGTCAACAGTGTCTCCTACCTGGGTACAGATGGACTCCTGGCTCCTTTGCAATAAAGTGATAGTAGGAGTAATCGAGGAATTTTGCAGCAGAAATTGATGTCCAGGCCTTTAGGTGAAATTCAATCTTGCCTTTACTGAAGATAACTTTTATCCAAGCAGAATACAGCTTTAGTCTTTGGTCCCAGCAGGTTTTGGCAATGGTTGGCAGGAATAAATCTTCTGCACTATAAATCAGGAGCTTGCAGGATAGATGTCTGCTTGTTAGTTCTGTAACTGTGGCAGGAATTTAGCTTCTGCGCTAGCTGAGGAGGAATTTGGCTTCTCCTAGGTCTCTGGACTTTACTCAAAAATAAGCTCACAGGGAATGCTTTTGTCCTGGAACTCTGGAGGTTGTCTGCTTTCTTCTTCTTCCAGCTGAAGCTGCAGGGCTCAAACTGGGTATTATGATCAATGTCTCAGCCGAGACAAGATCCTGGCTTTCTTCCCTATGCAGGGGGATTCCTGAACTCTATCACAAAGCCTTGCCCAACAGGGGTTGCTGGCATACACTGACCTAACTTCCTTCTCCACCTAAGGTGTAGGATGTGGGAATAGTCCACACCTCCACAGAGGGGGAGCTAAGCTGGAATGAACCATTCCAGCCTAGATATACTAAACTGTAACTAGCTCCTTACCAATACATTGCTGCCACCTGCTGGTAAACATGGAAAATTACAAGGAAATTTACATTTTACAAAGTTTTAAATGCACAGTTGTGAAGACATTATTTTGCTTTATTGCAAGCTGCTGGCAATTCACTCATAAACTTCTAGTAGAAATAGCAGAGGAATGGCACAACACAGAGCCATGGTGGGGGAGGGGGGGGGGGAGGGAATTTGCCTACTCTGCCTAGATCATCAAAATACCTTGTCCTGGTCCTGTTTATATGTTACACAATTACTAATCGATTTTTTTATTCTCTTATTTTCTACTTCTTTTCACCTAAAAATAAATAAAGTTCCACATACTTTCTAGGTAATGTTCTGCCTCCTGACACAAACCTCCTCAGCCAAGTGATAAATCTGAGCATATGGACATGAATTTAACACAGACTGTTAAAGAACAAGACCTTGAATAACATCTTATTACGCCTCAATGACTCCAATCACAAAAATTTGGCTGTGACTACTTCCCATTCATTTTAATAAAAAATAATAAAAAAAAAATTAAAAAAAATGTTCTCTCACCACTTATAAATAAAATAGTATAATTGGAACAAGGTAGGATTTATGAACATCTGAGTCAACATAAAGCTGCTTTAAATGTCTTAAAGGGGTTGTGTCACTTCAGCAAATTGTATTCATTATGAAGATAAAGTTAATACAAGGCACTTACTAATGTATTGTGATTGTCCATATTGCCTCCTTTGCTGGCTGGATTTAATTTTCCTTCTCATTATACATTGCTCGTTTCCAGGGGTCGTGACCACTGCTGCAGCGCAGATATGAGGTGTGTCTACATATGTGCACTGCCACGGTCCCGGCCAACAGAGAGGCCGGTGCCTTTTCCTAAGGTATGCAAGCAGGACCACCACTGCTGGATTGCAGCACAAATTGGACTGGGCTGCTTCAGTGGAGGGGGTGTGATCCCAATAGCAAATAGTAAGAGAAGTACCACTGCACACTCAGGATTTTCATGTAAATAAGAAATCTTTTATTGTACATATCCTCCAATTAGTATATAGGCAAACAAAGAAAGAAATGCCTGTTCTTAATTGTGACTGTAAATCTTGACGTTTCAGTCAAATCCAGACCTTGGTCACAAAATGTCACACAGAGGAGAGATAATAATAGTACGAGGTTCCCCGTGGCACAACGTATAGGCGCTGCAGGGGAGGCTGGAGGCATGTGGATTGCAGGGCGGTCTTAACTAGAGATGAGTGAAGTTTGGAAAAATGTGATTCAGACGATTCTCCAAAGTTCTTCAAGAAATTTGATTTGTTCAGAATTAATTAGTGATACGCCATACATCTGGTATACCCGGGCCACGCTGCCTAATCATATGCATCCCACTTGGGGCCAGTCTCAGTGTGAAGGCTTGGAACTTAAACTGCAGGGACAGTGCAGGGAGAGTGTATCGCCGTGTACATTATGTTCTAGTGCGCCCACATTCATAGTTATTCCATTCTGTTGGTACTGTGCCATCAGTATAACAGGCAGTGGTAATGTATCGCCATCTACATCACTGTGCAGGGCACCAAGATTCATAGCTAGTCCCTTCTGTTATCTGTGGAAATACTGCACGTCAATATTACAGGTCAATAAAAGCGTAAGGTCTAAATTATCGCCGCAGACTTAACCGTGCAGTGCCCCAAGATTCAAGTAGTGGCCCCAAGACAAAGTGGAGACAGTGGCAGCAGCTGAGGTGGCAGAAGTGGCCCCATGACAGGGTGTGAATGGTGATGGCAGGAGCTGCAGTAACAGTGACAATAGTGGCCCCATGACAGAGTGGGAATGGTGACAGCAGCAGCAGTAGTGGTCCCATGACAACAGAGTGGGGATGGTGGCAGCAGCAGTAGCAGTAACCGTGACAATAGTGGCCCCATGACAGAGTGGGGACAGTGGCAACAGCAGTTTCAGTAGTGACCAATGACAGAGAGGGAACAGTGGCAGCCGGGCACTAGTGGCCCCATGACAGAGTGCGGACAGAGGCAGCAGTAGTGGTCCCATGACAGAGTGGGGACAGTGGAAGCAGTAGTGACCCATGACAGAGTGGGAATGGTGACAGCAGCAGTAGTAGTGGTCCCATGACAGATTGGGGATGGTGGCGACAGCAGTGGCAGTAACCATGACAATAGTGGCCCCATGACAGAGTGGGGACTGTGGCGGCAGTGCAGTGACAGGGCCACAGGGGCATGTGAGTGGGACTAATGTGGACATGGACCGAGAAATAGTCTCTATTCACGGTTAGCAGCTCCCTGGGTCGGCCTGCAGTGAGTGGAAGGATAGCACCGGATTCCTAATGGGCCCTCTCAGGGTTACAGGGGTGTCTTGGTCTTCACTGAATGGGGTAACAACTCTCAGGAGTAAAGGACATCAAAGATAAGTTGGTGGGTGAAGGTACTTTAGATCAACCTGCAGAGTGACATCACTTGGCGCAAAAACCTAAAACCTATGCCTATAGTAGTGTTGGGTGCAAATATTTGATTCGCAAATTTTAATTGCGAATATCGTCACTTCGAGAATTTGCGAAGATTTAGAAAATAGTGCTATATATTCGTATTCGTGAATATTCTAGATTTTTCTTTCATCAGTGACCTCCCTTCTTGCTTGTGGGCCAATGAGAAGGCTGCAATGTCTTTGTCTGAGCTTAGCAACATCCCTAGCAACCAATAGGAAAGTTGCCTACCCCATACTATATAAGAACCTCCCCGGCAGCCATTTTCTGCAGTTTTTTTAAGTTCTGAGACAGACACCAGTGTTAGTGCTGTGCTCCGTGCTTTACTGTTTAACCCCTTAGGGACACAGCCTTTTTACACCTTAGGACCAGGCCATTTTTTGAAAATCTGACCAGTGTCACTTTAAGTGATGATAACTTTAAAACGCTTTGACTTATCCAGGCCATTCTGAGATTGTTTTTTCGTCACATATTGTACTTCATGACACTGGTAAAATAAAGTTAAAAAAAATATTTTTTTTTGCATAAAAAAATGTCAAATTTACCAAAAATTGGGAAAAATTAGCAAATTTCAAAGTTTCAGTTTCTCTACTTCTGTAATACATAGTAATACCCTTAAAAATTGTGATGACTTTACATTCCCCATATGTCTACTTCATGTTTGCAGCATTTTGGGAATGATATTTTATTTTTTGGGGATGTTACAAGGCTTAGAAGTTTAGAAGCAAATCTTGAAATTTTTCAGAAATTTACAAAAACCCAATTTTTAGGGACCACTACAGCTCGGAAGTCACTTTGCGAGGCTTACATAATAGAAACCACCCAAAAATGACCCCATTCTATAAACTACACCCCTCAAGGTATTCAAAACTGATTTTACATACGTCGTTAACCCTTTAGGTGTTGCACAAGAGTTATTGGCAAATGGGGATGAAATTTGAGAATTTCATTTTATTGCCTAATTTTCCATTTTAACCAATTTTTTCCACTAACAAAGCAAGGGTTAACAGCCAAACAAGACTGTATCTTTATTGCCCTGACTCTGCCGTTTACAGAAACACGCCATATGTGGCCGTAAACTACTGTACGGCCACACAGCGGGGCGTAGAGTGAAAGGTGCGCCGTTTGGTTTTTGGAAGGCAGGTTTTGCTGGACTGGTTTTTTGACACCATGTCCCATTTGAAGCCCCCTGATGCACCCCTAGAGTAGAAACTCCATAAAAGTGACCCCATCTAAGAAACTACACCCCTCAAGGTATTCAAAACTGATTTTACATACGTCGTTAACCCTTTAGGTGTTGCACAAGAGTTATTGGCAAATGGGGATGAAATTTGAGAATTTCATTTTTTTGCCTAGATTTCCATTTTAACCCATTTTTTCCACTAACAAAGCAAGGGTTAACAGCCAAACAAGACTGTATCTTTATTGCCCTGACTCTGCCGTTTACAGAAACACGCCATATGTGGCCGTAAACTACTGTACGGCCACACAGCGGGGCGTAGAGTGAAAGGTGCGCCGTTTGGTTTTTGGAAGGCATGTTTTGCTGGACAGTTTTTTTGACACCATGTCCCATTTGAAGCCCCCCTGATGCACCCCTAGAGTAGAAACTCCAAAAAAGTGACCCCATCTAAGAAACTACACCCCTCAAGGTATACAAAACTGATTTTACAAACTTTGTTAACCCTTTAGGTGTTGCACAAGATTTAATGGAAAATAGAGATACAATTTCAAAATTTCACTTTTTTGGCAGATTTTCCATTTTAATATTTTTTTTTCCAGTTACAAAGCAAGGGTTAACAGCCAAACAAAACTCATTATTCATGGCCCTAATTCTGTAGTTTACAGAAACACCCCATATGTGGTCGTAAACTGCTGTACGGTCACACGGCAGGGCGCAGAAGGAAAGGAATGCCATACGGTTTTTGGAAGGCAGATTTTGCTGGACTGGTTTTTTTGACACCATGTCCCATTTGAAGCCCCCTGATGCACCCCTAGAGTAGAAACTCCAAAAAAGTGACCCCATTTTAGAAACTACGGGATAGGGTGGCAGTTTTGTTGGTACAAGTTTAGGGTACATGTGATTTTTGGTTGCTCTATATTACACTTTTTGTGCGGCAAGGTAACAAGAAATTGTTTTTTTGGCACCGTTTTTTTTTTTGTTATTTACACCATTCATCTGACAGGTTAGATCATGTGGTAATTTTATAGAGCAGGTTGTCACGGACGCGGTGATACCCAATATGTATCCAATTTTTTTTTTTATGTACGTTTTACACAATTATTTCATTTTTAAAACAAAAAAAATGTTTTAGTGTCTCCATAGTCTAAGAGCCATAGTTTTTTTAATTTTTGGGCGATTATCTTATGTAGGGTCTCATTTTTTGTGGGATGAGATGACGGTTTGATTGGCACTATTTTGGGGTGCACATGACTTTTTGATTGCTTGCTATTACACTTTTTGTGACGGAAGATGACAAAAAATGGCTTTTTTTACACCGTTTTTATTTTTATTTTTTTACGGTGGTCATCTGAGGGGTTAGGTCATGTGATATTTTTATAGAGCCGGTCAATACGGACGCGGCGATACCTAATATGTATACTTTTTTTTTATTTATGTAAGTTTTACACAATGATTTCATTTTTGAAACAAAAGAAATCATGTTTTAGTGTTTCCATAGTCTAAGAGCCATAACTTTTTCAGTTTTTGGGCGATTATCATGGGTAGGGTATGATTTTTGCGGGATGAGATAACGGTTTGATTGTTACAATTTTGGCGTAGATGCGACTTTTTTGATCACTTTTATTACCTTTTTTGGGAAGTAAGGTGGGCAAAATTCCAATTTCATCATAGTTTTAAATTTTTTATTTTTATGGCGTTCACCGTTCGGGTAAAGTAACATTACCGTTTTATAGATCAGGTCGTTACGGACGCGGCGATACCAAACATGTTTAGGGAATTTTATTTTTTTCATTTTTAATCAGTGATAAATGTGTTTTTTGATTTTTACTTTATTTTTCACTTTTTTCACTTTTTTTTTGACCCAGACCCACTTGGTTCTTGAAGATCCAGTTGGTCTGATGTCTGCATAATACAGTACAGTACAATATATATTGTACTGCACTGTATTTTACTGACACTGAACAGATCTATGCTTTCAGCACAGATCTGTTCAGCACCATGGACAGCAGGACGCCTGAGAAGGCGTCCTGTTGCCATGGGAACCTTCCCCGTCTGCTCAGTAGTGGCCAGAACTGCGCAGACGGGGAAGGGTAAGGACGGGGCTTGGGGGGCTGCCTGGAAGCTCTCTCCCTCTCCATTCGGGGGACTGCAAAGGCACAGCAGCCCCCCGATCGGAGAGGGAGGGAGCTCCCTCTTACTGTTAACCTTTTCCATACAGCGGTCCGTACGGACCGCTGTATGGAAAGGGTTAAACGGCTGACATCGCATCACCGATGTCAGCCGTTTATACCAGGGTGCCAGCAATGTGCTGGCACCCTGGTATACCCACTAGACGCCAACGATTACGCAATGGGAGGCGGGCGGGGGATCGCGATCCCGCCTACCGCACCGCCCGCCTCCCGCACCGCCCGCACCGCCCGCAACCCTCCCCCTGCACCTCCCACCGTGCTCGAACAACTCAGGGGTGCAGGGGGGAGGGATACAGGAAACAATTTTTAATCCTAAAGTTTCTGATCCCCGCGGTCAGGGACCGCGGGGATCAGAAACTGCAGAAATTGCAGCAAACCGCAGGTCTGAATTGACCTGCGGTTTGCCGCGATCGCCGACATGGGGGGGTCACGGGACCCCCCCGCGCATTTAGCCTAGGTGCCTGCTCAATGATTTGAGCAGGCGCCGGGTTCCGATCACTGCCAGCCGCACGGCAGTGATCGAAAATGCACAGGGCGTACATGTACGCCCTGTGTCCTTAAGTACCAGGGCACAAGGGCGTACCTGTACGCCCTGTGTCCTTAAGGGGTTAATTACATTAGATAGTTAGTTAGCTCATATATATAATACAGATAGTTAGTGGGAGATAGTCAGTGTAGGTTATATCCTGATATAGTGTAGCTGATAGGTTCCAGTGCAGGGTGTTAGGTAGTGTGGTAGGTTTTGCTGTCCGTACATACCTGCTACAGACATAGTGCTGTGATGTCACAAGTTCACAACAATACTTAGTGCACCAATCAGTAATATGTAGTCAGAGCTGCTAAAATGTGAATTTACACGTATTGCGCCAAAATATTAATAATTACCGATCTGCGCAATCGCAAATATATTGGAGCACGCAATCTGCATATAAAGCTATTGTATTGTTCTGCCAAGCCAACTATTTTCTCCAGTGTCAGGAAACATCTAGCAGCTTAAAAATTGTAGCAATTGTGACCCATGCCTGTATTGCACATGCAATACGCGCATATTACATTGGCGATTTTCGCAATCAAGAAAATAATTGTGAATTTTTGAATTCAAAAATATATGACGAATATTCGGTCAAATATTCACAAAATATCGTGAATTTGAAATTTTGCCCCTGTCACTCATCACTAACCTATAGAAGTATCAATAAAGAAATTATCCCTACTATTTTGGGTTGTGTTTTTGCACAAAAGTGATATTGCTCTACAGGTGCATCTGAAGTGCCTTCACCCACCAACAAACTGTACTGTTGGTGATTTTTTTAGGTTGAGATTTACTATATAGAGAGTTACCTGTACCACTGGAGATCCCTCTTCTCCTATTTCATAGTTTGCAATTATAGACCAGGCAAACGTAACTCCTCCCCATTCATTAACCCTTTTCCGACCAGCGCCGTACTAGTACGGTGATGGCCAGGTCTTTAGAGATGGCGCCCGCTCCTGAGCAGAGCGGGTGCCATAGCCCGGGATGGCCTGCTGTTTCTTATAGCAGACACCTGTGGCTAATGTCCGCAACTGGCAGTAATGCCATTCGTGGACATTTAATCCCTCAGATGCCATGGTCAATCCTGACCACGGCATCTGAGCGCATGAAACACCGGAAGCGCGCGCTTCCAGTGATGCTCCTGCTCTGCTGTGCGGTGATCGGAGGAGCCGGAGCTTGTGTGCAGCAGCCCTTGTCTTTGTTAATGACAGGAGGCTGCTGCATAGTATTTCCTATGGAGCCCTTGCCTGTAATAGGGCTCCATAGTAAACTAGAAATTTTCTCATAGACTCCAATGCTAGTGCATTGGGGTCTATGAGAATAGCAATCTAATGATTGCTTGTTATAGTTCCCTATGGGAACTATAAAAAAGTGTAAAAATAAAAAAATAAATAAAGTTTTTAAAAATAAAAAAAGATATTCTAATTACCCCCCTTTTCCCAAACTAAGGCTACTTTCACACTAGCGTTTTCCTTTTCCGGCATAGAGTTCCATCACAGGGGCTCTATACCGGAAAAGAACTGATCAGGCATATCCCCATGTATTCTGACTGGAGAGCAATCCGTTCAGGGTGCATCAGGATGTCTTCAGTTCAGTCTTTTTGACTGATCAGGCAAAAGAGAAAACCGTAGCATGCTACGGTTTTATCTCCGGCGAAAAAAACTGAAGACTTGCCTGAATGCCGGATCCGGCATTTTTTTCCATAGGAATGTATTAGTGCCGGATCCGGCATTCAAAATACTGGACTGCCGGATCCGTGCAGACCTTTAAAAATAAGAAAAGAAAAAAAAACTGATCCGTTTTGCCTGATGACACCAGAAAAACGGATCCGGTATTGCAAGCATTTTTCAGACTGATCAGGATCCTGATCAGTATAAAAAAAAAGGCCTGATCAGTCAGAAAAAATGACATCCGTTTGCATACAGTTTGCCTGATCAGGCAGTCAGTTCAGGCAACGGAACTGCCTGCCGGAATCAAACAACGCAAGTGTGAAAGTACCCTAACAAAAAAAAAAATACACATCATGGGTGTTGGGATGTGCGAAAATGTCCATAATATAAAAATATATTCCCCATACGGCAAACAGAAAAAAGCATCAAAATGGCCTAATTCTATGTTTTTGGTTGCTTCATTTAATACAAAAAATTTTGATAAAAAGTGATCAAAAAGTCATACACACCCCAGAATGGTATCATTAAATGATATCAGAATGGTATCATTAAAAAGTTCAGAACACCCCCCAAAACATTAGCCCCCACACAGCTCCATTCACATAATTAAAAAAGTTATAGAGGTCAAAATATGGCGACGAAAAATAAAGCTGATTTTTTTCTCCACATTTTTATTATTTTATCACTATCAAAATGCAAGAAAAACTATATATATAAGGTATCGCCGGATTCATACTGACCTATAGAATAAAAGTAACTGGTCAGTTTTATCGCACATTGAAATTCGTAAATAAAAAAATACAAAATCGCAATTTCACCAGACTGTGTGGTGGCTGCATCCGTTTGTCCATTCCGCGACACCCGCAAAAAAATAGAACATGTCCTATTCTTGTCCTGTTTTATAGAGGGCAGGACGTTCTGTTCCACAAAATGCGGAACGCACACGGCCGATATCCGTGTTTTGTAGATCCGCAAAACAGGTTAGAGTAGTGTGAATGAGCCATAGCAAGAAAAGTTTATTTGGAGAGGTCACAGGTCCTGATAAGTGTTTCATTAAGAAAATTCACTAGTTTTGCCTGAATTCTAGTGGAAAACACATCATAATGATACCACAAGAAACTATGCAAAATCACAAACTCTGTTTTGCTGCATAAAAAACTCAGATCTGCTGTATCTATATCACTATAGATCTATTCTAAGGTATTGGAAATGTTGTGAAGCTAAAAAACAAACAAAACAAAAAAAAAAAAAAAAAAAAACTTCTTCATGCCTTCATCATAGGAACACTGGCCTCTGCAAGATCCAAGATTTTTTTTAGCTAATTTACAGAAAAAGTCAGAGATCATCACAAAGCAATAAACAGAAGGCAGACTAAATCAAAAGAATTTGTTGTATAATATCTGTCCTTTACAGATATCCTTTTTTAATATGAAGGAGGATAAAAGGACTTAAAATGTTACAATACTTTAACTACCGGTAGCTGAAAGTGATTATGCAAAAGTGTAAAAATTAATTTAGAGATTGTTTTCTAAATGAAAATGGAAATATAAAAGGTTCTTAATTAAAATGTTGAATCAGAGCATACAACAATCCCCCAGTCTACCAGTACAAAAATTGGAATTGCAATGGTATCTAGTTCTACATATCTGCATATTGTGCATTACTGGGTTCACCATCACAAACGATTACAAGTACATACTGTACACCAATCAGCCTTAATATTGAATTGGTGATGCCTGGGCACAGAGGGGCACAGTTATTAAGACCAGCGTTTTAGACGCCGGTTATAATAAAGCCCTTCTGCTGTCAGTGGATCGAAGAACTTATGTAGAAGCGCCGGTCTCTACATAACTGAAGAACTGTATAAATTCTAAATGTAAGAAGCTTACATATAGACCATTTTCTACGCCTAAACCAGGAGTAGAAAATGATATATGAGACGGGCCTGCCGGCCTGTCCCCTTCCCCATCCACGCCATGTCCACATTTTTAGAACTGGTATGAGCAGGGAATGAGTTGCAGATTCTGCTGCGCAATTGCGTACAACAAAATCTGAGCCAGGTATACACCACTTTTCTCAAAATTGACCCCCAGTGTTTTTAAACCCTTAAGAACAAAGCCAGTTTTTACCTTAAAGGGATTGTCCACTTTTTTAGATTGATGACCTATCCTAAGGATACTGTAGGTCATCAATATCAGACTGCTGGCACCCCCCGCTGATCAGTTGTTTGAAAAGAAAACAGCACTCGTACAATGTCTCCTTCAAAGTCTCCTAGAAAAGTGAGCAAGATGCAGAGAGAGGAGGAGCTGGATGTTCCTGAAGACATATTCTCATCGATATTAGATAATGTGAAAGAAGAAGAAAAGCAGATGGCAGAAAAAGGGCTCCCCCCTGTAGGGAAGGAGAATGTTGGAGGAGTGGGTATGCCACAGCTGATTAATATTCTGTGTTTACTGTCAAATAACCTGCAGTAGATTGCAGGCAAGAACAGCAATAATATGCATTTTGTCCCCCTACCTAGCCAGCCAAACCCCACACCAGCAACAGCCCCTGTTTAAAAATGCCACACAGCCATTAACAATGAAGATGGACTATACAGTGTGGTCTTCATTATTAAATGAAAAGCAGCTGTGGGCTAATTGGCTATGCGGTTCTTCACCACAGCATGACCGCAACCCTCCTGAAGCAGGGCCGCTCCATGTGGCCGTACCCTGCGTATACCAGATTTATAATTATTTATGCCTAGTTAATTGAGAACGAATTGTATTTCTTGATGAACTTCGGGAAAGTTGCTGAATCAAATTTTTCTGAACTTCGCTCAACTCTAGTGATGATCCTCACCATCAACTTTTAGATTGAGAGAGGTCAGATGACACACAGGAATAGTAGACAGGAATGGAGCCGATGGTCAGAGCCAAGAGAACAAGAATTCTTAGATGAACAATTCCAGTAACAAAGCAGAAGGGAGATCCAGTAAGAAAATAGAGGTCAGGATCAGGGTTACTCAGGAGTCAAACCTGGAACCATAGCACAAGGATGAACCACAATCAGTATGCATTAGCATGGAAGGATAATTCCCCTGTAAATAGGCCAATGGATGTGATATCATCTTTGGACGCTGGTTGCCCTATGAAACCTTTGCAATTGAGTAGAGCTGTGACCCGATTTATCATAGTTACTGCAGAAGACAGGAGTTGGAGCAGTAGAGAAAGATGTGGCCAGTAGTCCAGTAACTGGATGTGGCCATCAGATGGGGGTATTGCAGCTCATCAGGGTGTGACCCTGAAGCGGGGTATGGTGAGTAACACTTTTTTTATATATAATGCTGTGGTGTTATTCTGTGGGAATTATTTGCTTGTTTTGTTGTAAGTAGTTACTATTTCCATTGTAGAAGCATCCACCATAGTGGGTTTTTGAATAGGGTTTCATAATTGTGACACAGGCCCATAAATTGATGGAACATGTGTCTGGGACTGAAAGGAATGGGTTACCTTATTGTAATGTCCCATGCTGAATTACATATGGTGGTCATCACAGTGGTCTGCCAATGACTTGCTAAAGCCAAGGAAGAGTCCTACCACACTACTTTTGTTACATGTCTGTTAACCTTTTCCCAGCCATCATATGTTAGATTAATGAAATGTAACTGTCTACAAATGTTAAGCTGAATGCCAAAACTGTTCCCGTGAGACTATCCACTATACAAGATGGATTTACTGGTAATCTTCAAAACTATTTTATGTGATCTCCAAAGTCCCATGTAATTGGAATATCAAGTTTATAGATATCCAATTACATGTTTTAGTTTTCTCCTCTGGACATAACTGTATGTAGTTTCCAGACGACAGGCTTCTAGACGATAGGTTTCCAGACGATTTGTACTTTAAGGTGGCATTGTAATTTTCACAATATAATTGTCCCAATGAAACAATTCAAAATATGAAATGAAATGATGAAAGCAATTGGTCATCAGAAACATTACAAGATGTATCTGCTCAGAGCACAGCAAACACGCAAAGCTATTAATATCTGAAGATGAGTCTGTGTGTCACTCTCTGTAAATATAACAGGATCAATTTCTTCAAATCCATCTTAGACAGTCATATTTTTTAAAATGATTAGATCTTCAAATTGTAAAAGGTCCCCAGCGGGTGGAATTTAGCTAGCATTATCAACTCAGCCAATGTCTTACACAGCTACTGACGAGAAGCCAAGACTGCAATCTCAGCTCAGGAATCGTGAACTCCTGTCATTTGCTGGATCACTTAAGTCTGAGATTTTCGTGAACAATGAAAATGCATATTATGAAAAGAGTGACCTTGGGAATCATTCTTGGTGTCCTTCAAATTAAGAATACCATTACGTTTTATACAGACGTTGCAATCCATCAGTTTGATGAGATCAAGAAATAGAGAGGTTTGCACAGAAAGATATTGAAGTTTTGTGGAAAACTTTCTCCTTCATGACATATTAATATTTTGAAAATGTAGATGTTTATTGCCGACTAACTAAAGATACAAAGATTAGGGTTGAGCGAACCAGAACTCTAAAGTTCGGGTTCGTACCGAACTTTAGGATTTTTGGACCCCGGAATTGAACCCGAACATTTCAGTAAAAGTTCGGGTTCGGCGATTTCTTGGCGCTTTTTGAAAGGCTGCACAGCAGCCAATCAACAAGCGGTTAACTGTCTGACCTTAGAAGCCATCACAGCCATGCCTACTAATGGCATGCCTGTGATTGGCCAGTGCAGCATGTGACCCAGCCTCTATATAAGCTAGAGTCACGTAGCGCTGCACGTCACTCTGCAGTGTGCAATTTAAGCTAGAAGTACAGCCATAAGTTTCTGGGGTTTTAAAAACACACTTTTTTGCCAAAAAACACAATTTTCCTGATCTGCAAGTGTTAAATTCAAGTTTAATATATACAGCTTTCATATTCTGTTACCAAAAAAAACTATTTTTATCCAAAAAACACTATTTTCTGGCCTTGCAGCTTCAGCACGTGTGAAATTACAGGCTTATACTGTATACTGCTGTCAAATTCAGTTGTTAAAAAAACACTAGTTTGGGCAAAAATAAATTTGTTGGCAGCCTTTGATGCAGATGTCATTGTGAGATACACACTTAATACATTTGGATCGTGTGAGATACACCCTTTACATATAGGGGTTTGATTCAGGCATTTGAAATACAGCCATTTTGGGCATGGAAATCTTTAATTCAGGCCTACAGTGGGTCAGGCCGCTTTGAGATATACCCTTTACATACAGGGCTTATATTCTTTCATTAATAAAACACCCTTTTTGGGGCAAAATACACAATATTTAAGGCCTTGCAGCATAAGCACGTTTGAAATTCCTGAATGATATACTGCTGCCATATTGAGTTATTAAACAAACACCCGTTTGGACAAAAAAAGTTTATTTGGCAGCCTTTGCTGCATATGTCATTGTGAGATGCACCCTTAATACATTTAGTTTAGATTCAGAGATTTTAAATACCGCCATTTGGTGCACCAATATTTAATTCAGTCCTACAGTGGTTCAGGCCGTGTGAGATACACCCTTTACATAAAGGGGTTTGATTCAGGCATTTAAAATACTGCCATTTTGGGCAAAAAAATCTTTAATTGAGGCCTAGTCTGGTACAGGCCGTGTCAGATACACCCTTTACATGCTGTCATTCTCTTCTGCTATTAATTAAACACCCATCCTAAATTTGAAAAATATGAGGAGAGTGTCAAATAAGGGACGTGGCCCAGGTTGTGGTGCTGCTGGTGGAGCTCCTGTTGCAGGGAGAGGATGTGGTCGATTTGTGCCAGCTACACGCACAAGTGAAACCCCTTCCTCAGGTGCAAGTAGGCAACAGAACGTGCAGCGGTATTTGGTCGGGCCACGAATGGTGAGGCCTGAACAGGTACAGGCTATAGTAGATTGGGTTTCTGGCAGTAGATCCAGTTCCTTCACATTGTCTCCCACCCAGTCTCCTGCTGAAAGAACACAGTTGGCACCTGCAGCCGAGGTACATCAGTCTTTTACCTCACCCCCTTGCAAATCAGCTAAGCAGTCTGAGCCCCAAGTTATGCAGCAGTCTCTTCTGATTTTTGCTGACTCTGTTAGCAGGGTTTCCCAGGGCCATCCACCTAGCTCTACCCCAGAAGTGGAAGAGATTGAGTGCACCAATGCCCAACCACTTATTTTTCAAGATGAGTACATGGGAGTCCTATCGTAGCACGTCTCGGATGATGATGAAACACAGGTGCCAACTGCTGGGGCTTTCTAAAGTGTGCAGATCGACAAGGAAGGCAGGGGTGAAGACTGGGTGAAGATGATGTGGAGGACGATGAGGTCCTCGACCCCACATGGGATCAAAGTAATGCGAGTGACCTATGTAGTTCGGAGGAAGAAGCGGTGGTCGCAGAGAGCCACCAGCACAGCAGAAGAGGGAGCAGTGTGCAAAAGCGGAGCAGCCGTCCTCTAGACAGTATGCCTCGCAGCAAGAGACCGAGCACACCAAAGCCAGCTCCAAGGAGTTCCCTGGCTCGGCAGTCCTTCAGACAATGTGCTGATGACAAGACACGAGTGGTTTGCATGCTGTGCAATCAGAGCCTGAAGCAAGGCATAAACGTCCTCAACCTGAGCACAACCTGAATGACCAGGCATTTAAGCGAAAAGCACGAGCTGCAGTGGAGTAGACACCTCAAAAACCAAGAAAGGTCTCTGGCTCCTCCTGTTTCCTCTTGTGCTGCAGTCTCAGCCTCTTCATCCAACTCTGGAGTGATAGTGCCACCTGCCACACCACAAACAGAGGATCTGCCAGCAACACCAACAACTGGGTCACCAAGCATCTCCACAATGTCCCACGGAAGCGTTCAGCTCTCCATCTCCCAAATGCTGGAGAGGAAGAGGAAGTACCCCCCTAACAACCCGCGATCCCTAGCCCTGAATGCCTGCATTTCTAAATTACTGGGCTTTGAAATGCTGTCATTCCCTCTGGTGGAGACGCATAGTTTTAAAGGCCTTATGGCGGTGGCTGTTCCACAGTACGTCATGCCCAGCCGCCAATACATTTCCAGGCGAGCCATCCCTTCCCTGCACAACCAAGTAGGACACAAAATCAGGTGTGCACTGCGCAACACCATCTGTAGCAAGGTGCACCTGACTACGGATATGTGGACCAGTAAGCACGGTCAGGGACGTTATATCTCCATAACAGCACACTGGGTAAAATGCAGTGGCGGCTGGGCCGAAGGCGGATAGAAGTTTGGCGCATGTCCTTCCACCACCGAGGATTGCAGGGCGCTTCATTTTGCCTTCTGTTGCTTCCTCCTCCTACTCTGCTTCCTCATCCTCTACCAGCTCCGGTCAGAGTAACACCTTCACCACCAACTTCAGCACAGCCAGGGGTAAACGACAGCAGGCAGTTTTAAAACGGATTTGTTTGGGGGACAAACCCCACACCGCGCAGCAGCTGTGGACGGGCCTTGAACAACAGACCGATGAGTGGTTTGTGCCAGTGATCCTCAAGCCCGGCCTGGTGGTGCGCGATAATGGGCGAAATCTCGTAGCAGCTCTGGGACTAGCCGGTTTGACGCACATCCCTTGCCTGGTGCATGTGCTGAATTTGGTGGTGCAGAGATTCCTTAAAAATCACCCCGATATTTTAGAGCTGCTGCATAAAGTGCAGGCTGTCTGTGCGCGCTTTCTGTGTTCTCACCCTGCTGCTGCTCGCCTGTCAGCGCTGCAGCGTAACTTCGGCCTTCCCGCTCACAGCCTCATATGCGATGTGCCCACAAGGTGGAACTCCACCTGCACATGCTGGCCAGATTGTGCGAGCAGCAGCAGGCGATAGTGGAGTTTCAGCTGCAGCACGCACGGGTGAGTCGCTCGGTGGAACAGCACAACTTCACCACCAATGACTGGGCCTCCATGCGAGACCTGTGTTCCTTGTTGCGCTGTTTCGAGTACACCACAAACATGGCCAGTGCCGATAACGCAGTTCTTAGCGTTACTATCCCACTTCTAAGCCTCCTTTAAAAAAACGCTCCTCAAGATTACGGAAGAGGATGTGGCACAGGAGGAGGAGGAGGAGGAAGAGGGATCATTTCATAGGGTTTCCGGCCAGTCAATCCCAAGTGGCTCCGAGGGTGGGGTCCTGCACCCACAAACCCAATGTACATAATTGTCCAGCCAGGGCACAGTTCTGGAGGATGACGAGGTGGAGGATGAGGAGGAGGAGATGGAAGAGGAGGAACCATGTTCACAGCAGGGTGGCATCCCGACCAGCTCATGGTCATTACTGGTGTGTGGATGGGGGGATAAAGAGGACACAGACAATACACCTCCCACAGAGGACAGCTTTTCGTTGCCTCTGGGCAGCCTGGCACACATGAGCGATTACATGCTGCAGTTTCTCAGCAACGACCGCGGAGTTGCCCACATTCTAACTTGTGCTGGATACTGGGTGGCCACGCTGCTGGATCTCTGTTACAAGGACAACTTACTGTCCTTAATTCCGTCAATGGAGCGTGATCAAAAGATGCGCGAGTACAAGAGCACACTGATCGACGCGCTGCTGGTGGGATTCCCACCTGACAACGGGGTCCAGTGGAAGCACAAGGCGAAGGCAGAAGACGAAGAAGAGGTCGCCAACGCAGCTGGGGCACCACCAGCACCTCAGAAGGCAGGGTTAGCATGGCCGAAATGTAGAAAAGCTTTGTCAGCACGCCACAACAACCAACACCACCAGCTGATATGGAACTTCTTAGCAGGAGGCAGCATTTCACCAACATGGTAGAGCAGTATGTGTGCACACGCCTGCACGTACTGAATGACGGGTCTGCCCCCTTCAACTTCTGGGTCTCCAAATTGAGCACCTGGCCTGAGCTTGCCCTTTACGCCTTGGAGGTGCTGGCCTGCCCTGCAGCCAGTGTATTATCTGAACATGTGTTTAGCACGGCAGGGGGCGTCATCATAGACAAGAGCGGCCGCCTGTCCACAGCCAATGTGGACAAGCTCACATTCATTAAAATGAACCAGACATAGATCCCTCAGGACTTGTCCTTACCTTGTGCAGAATAGACATGTATACCGGCACTAACCAGCCATTGTTATACTGCAGTGCAATTGCTCATTCTTGTATTTTGGATATTTCACACTGTTTTAGAGTGTACCCAAATAAAAAAAATAAAAATATTAAAGCCAAAAACCTGTGTTGGCTACCCCGTCCTCCACCGCCGCTTCCACCTCCACTGCTACGTCCACGGCCTCCTCAAACTCCTACTCCATATGGAACTCCACCTCGTAAATCATTTTTTTTTTATTTGTACGTATTTTATTTTACGTCATTTCACTACTTTCTCATTTACATTTTTGGGTGAAATTCACCAATTTTTGGGTGTATAGTACCACTGATATACCTAGTAGACAGGTTAAAAAAAATATATGTCATTTACATTTTCAGGTGAAATTCAGCAATTTTTGTGTGTGTAGTACCACTGCTATACCTAGTAGACTGAAAAAAATAATAAAAATTTGTCAGTTACATTTTCTGGTGAAATTCACAAATTTTTGGGTGTGATGTACCACTGCTATACCCAGTAGACAGGTTTAAAAAAAAAAAGATTTCAGTTATATTTTCTTGTGAAATTCACCGATTTTTGGGTGTGATGTACGACTGCAATACCGAGTAGACAAGTAAAAAAAAATAATAATTTGTCTGTTATATTTTTGGGTGAAATTCACCAATTTTTGGGTGTAATATACCCCTCCCCTACCTAGTTGACAGCTTAATAAATTTCAATAATTTTTCTGTTACATTCTTGGGTTGACATTATACAATTTTAGACGTGAATAAACACCTGCTATGCATAGGTGACAGGGAATAAAATGTTAGAAATTAGTCAGCAATTAATGCGTGCCACATCCTTTCATTCAATGCTTAAACTTTGAAAAGTTGTCACACTTTTAGGCTTTAATAATTTCTCCCATATTTCAACTCTATAATTTTAAATTTGAAAAAATGAATCCTCCCTTGGATGTGGTCTCTCTTTCTCACGCTCCCTCTCTGGCCTGGAACCCTGATTCCCCGCCACCCGTGATCACCATGGTAGGTGCAGAAAAGAACATTGAAAGTTGATAGAGCAGATATCAAATTGGATCGTGAACATCACAGGGACGTGCGATATGGTGGGGCAGTAAGTGTGCAAACGCCTACACGAACTGACTGACAGGGGTCAGCCCCTGCAACTTCTGGGTCTCCAAATTGGGCACATAGCCTGAGCTTGCCCTTTACCCCTTGGTGGTGTTGGCCTGCCCTGCAGCCAGTGTATTGTCTGAACGTGTGTTTAGCATGACTGGAGGGGGTTATCACAGGTTATATTTCCCAATGTTTTGGGGTTTACCCTAATTTTAAAAATAAAATTTAAACCCAAAAAGCAGTGTAGACTACCTCCTCCTCCACCGTCGCTTCCACCTACACCGCCACACCCACTGCCTCCTCAACCTCCTACTCCATATGGACCTCGTCCTCCAAGATCAAGATTATTATTTTTTATTTTTACCTATTTTATGTTATTTAAAGTCATTTCCCTATCCATTTGTTTGCAGAGCACTTGCCATGCTCTTAACCACATTTTGATGCCATTTGCAGCCCTCTAGCCCTTTCCGTTACATTTTTACAGCCATTTTAGTGCTCAAAAGTTCGGGTCCCCATTGACTTTAATGTGGTTCGGGGTCAAGTTCGGGTCCCGAACTTTTTGCCGAAGTTCGGCCGAACCCGTCGAACCCGAACATCCAGGTGTCTGGTCAGCTCTAACAAAGATTCCTATATCTTCCCTGTTGCTTGTAGTTTGGTTTCCCACCTAACATGAAATGAGGTGAAATGGTCTGTGACCTTACACACCTGAAATTAAAGGGGTTTTCCTGTTTTTTATGCTGATGACATCCTCAGGATAAGTCATTACTAGAGTTGAGTGGACACCTGGATGTTCGGGTCCGACAGGTTCGGCCGAACTTCAGAAAAAAGTTCGTGTTCGGGACCCGAACCAAATTGAAGTCAACGGGGACCCGAATTTTTGAGCACTAAAATAGCTGTAAAAATTTCACAGAAAGGGCTAGAGGGCTGCAAATGGCATCACAATGTGCTTAAGAGCATGGCAAGTGCTCTGCAAACAAATGTGGATAGGGAAATGACTTTAAATAACATAAAATAGGTAAAAAAATTATAATAATAATCTTGATCTAGGAGGACGAGGTCCATATGGAGTAGAAGGTTGAGGAGACGGTGGATGTGGCGGTGTAGGTGGAAGCGGCGGTGGAGGAGGAGGTAGCCTACACTGCTTTTTGGTTTTAAATTTTATTTTTAAAATTAGGGTACACCCCAAAACATTGGGAAATATAACCTGTGATAACCCCCTCCAGTCATGCTAAACACACGTCCAGACAATTCACTGGCTGCAGGGCAGGCCAGCACCTCCAAGGTGTAAAGGGCAAGCTCAGGCCGTGCTCCCAATTTGGAGACCCAGAAGTTGCAGGGGCTGACCCCTGTCAGTCAGTTCGTGTAGGCGCGTGCACACTTACTGCCCCACCATGTCGCACATCCCCGTGATGTTCACAATCCAATTTGATATCTGCTCTATCAACTTTCGATGTTCTTTTCTGCGCCTACCATTGTGATCACGGGTGGCGGGGAATCAGGGTTCCAGGCCAGAGAGGGAGCATGAGAAAGAGAGACCACATTCAAGGGAGGATTCATTTTTTCAAATTTAAAATTATAGAGTTGAAATATGGGAGAAATTATTAAAGCATAAAAGTGTGACAACTTTTCAAAGTTTAAGCATTGAATGAAAGGATGTGGCGTGCATTAATTGCTGAATAATTTATTACATTTTATTCCCTGTCACCCAGAAGTTGAAGGGGGCAGACCCGTCATTCAGTACATGTAGGCGTGTACACACATACTGCTCCACCATGTTGGAGAAATGCTGCCTCCTGCTAAGACGTTTTATATCAGATGGTGGTGCTGGCTGTTGTGGCATGCTGACAAAGCTTTCACACATTTTGGCCATGCTAACCCTGCCTTCTGAGGTACTGGCAGCAGGGCCGGTGCTACCATAAGGCAGACCAAGCGGTCGCCTTAGGGCGCACCCTGGGGGAGGGCGGAAAAATGTGACATGAAGGGGGAGAAATATAACATGGGGGTCTGATGTCTGACATTGGGGGCTGATGTCTGACATGGGGTTCTGATCTGAGGTCTGATTAACATTGAGGGTCTGATTGGGGCTGTGAGCTGAGGTCTGATTGCTGGTCTGACCTGAGGTGTAATGGAAAATATTTTTTTCTTATTATCCTCCTCTAAAACCTAGGTGTGTCTTAGAGGGCGAAAAATATGGTCCTTAAACCATCCATTGTCTGAAGCAGAGAGAGGAGAAGCGAGGGGGGGGGGGGGGCGCCAAACTGTAGCTTCGCTTGTGTTGGCAAAAATCCTTGCACCGGCCCTGACTGGCAGTGCCCCAGCTTCGTTGGCGACCTCTTCCTCGTCCTCTGCCTTCACCTTGTGCTTCCACTGTGCCCCAGCTGTCAGGTGGGAATGCCACCAGCAGCGCATCTACCAGCGTGCACTTGTACTCGCGCATCTTACGATCACGCTCCAGTGACGGAATTAAGGACGGTACGTTGTCCTTGTAATGAGGACCCAGCAGCGTGGCCATCCAGTAATTAGCATAAGTTAGAATGTGGGCAACTCGACGGTCGTTGCGGAGACACTGCAGCATGTAATCGCTCATGTGTGCCAGGATGCCCAGAGGCAACGAAAAGCTGTCCTCTTTGGGAGGTGTAGCGCCTGTGTTCTCTGTATCCCCCCAGCCACGCACAGTGATGGCCATGAGCAGGTCTGGGTGCCACTCTGCTGTGAACATGGTTCCTTCTCCTCCATCTCCTCATACTCCACCTCGTCATCCTCCAAAACTGTGCCCTGGCTGGACAATTGTGTACCTTGGGTTTGTGAGTGCAGGAACCCACCCTTGAAGCCACTTGGGAATGACTGGCCGGAAACCTTACGAAATTATCCCTCTTCCTCCTCCTCCTCCTGTGCCACATCCTCTTCCATCATCACCAGGAACGTTTTTTCAAGGAGGCATAGAAGTGGGATAGTAACGCTTAGAACGGCGTTATCGGCACTGGCCATGTTGGTGGAGTACTCGAAACAGCGCAACAAGGAACACAGGTCTAGCATGGAGGCCCAGTCATTGGTGGTGAAGTGGTGCTGTTCTGCCGAGCGACTCACCCGTGCGTGCTGAAGCTGAAACTACCCTATTGCCTGCTGCTGCTCGCACTTTATGCAGCAGCTCTGACATATCGGGGCAATTTTTAAGGAATCTCTGCACCACCAAATTCAGCACATGCGCCATGCAAGGGATGTCCGTCAAACCGGCTAGTCCCAGAGCTGCTAAGAGATTTCACCCATTATAGCAACCACCAGGCCGGGCTTGAGGCTGACTGGCACAAATCACTCATCGGTCTGTTGTTCAAGGCCCATCCACAGCTCCTGCTCGATGTGGGGTTTGTCCCCCAAACAGATAAGTTTTAAAACTGCCTGCTGTCGTTTACCCCTGGCTGTGCTGAAGTTGGTGGTGAAGGTGTTACGCTGACCAGATGAGGAGCTGGTAGAGAATGAGGAAGCAGAGTATGAGGAGGAAGCAAAAGGAGGCAAACTGAAGCGCCCTGCAATCCTCGGTGGTGGAAGGACATGCGCCAAACTGCTACCTGCCTCAGGCCCAGCCGCCACTGTATTTACCCAGTGTGGTGTTTTGGAGATATATCCTCCCTGATCGTGCTTACTGGTTCACGTATCCAAAGTGATGTACACCTTGCCACAGATGGCATTGCGCAGTGCACACCTGATTTTGTCCCCTACTTGGTTGTGCAGGGAAGGGATGGATCTCCTGGAAAAGTAGTGGCGGCTGGGCACGACGTACTATGGGACAGCCACAGCCATAAGGCCTTTAAAACTATCCATCTCCACCAGACGGAATGACAGAATTTCAAAGGCCAGTCATTTTGAAATGCTGGCATTCAGGGCTAGGGATCGCGGGTGGGTAGGGGGGTACTTCCTCTTCCTCTCCAGCGTTTGGGAGATGGAGAGCTGAACGCTTCCTTGGGACATTGTGGAGATGCTTGGTCACCCAGGTGTTGGTGCTGCTGGAAGATCCTCTGTTTGTGGGTGGCAGGTGGCACTGTCACTCCAGAGGTGGATGAAGAGGCCGAGACTGCAGCAGAAGAGGAAGCAGGAGGTGCCAGAGACCTTTATTTGTTTTTGAGGTGTCTACTCCACTGCAGCTTGTGCTTTGCACTTAAATGCCTGGTCATGCAGTTTGTGCTCTGGTTGAGAACGTTTATGCCTCGCTTCAGGCTCTGATTGCACAGCGTGCAAACCACTCGTGTCTTGTCGTCAGCACATTGTCTGAAGAACTGCCATGCCACGGAACTCCTTGGAGCTGGCTTTAGTGTGCTCGGTCCCTTGCTGCGGTGGGCAGTAGCAGGCGTACTGTCTAGAGCAGTTATGGCGAACCTTTTACAGACCGAGTGCCCAAACTCCAACCCAAAACACACTTATTTATCTCAAAGTGCCAACACGCACTTTAACCTGAATGCCAATATAGTATATCTTCCATGTACTTTATCATGTAGCTGTAATAGCCTGCCTACATTCAGTGCGCTGCCTGTGCTGTTCACAGTGAGCCCTGCGCTGATGAATGGCAGGAAAAGTCTAAGGCATACTGGTACACCATACCAGGGAGCGGGTGCCCACAGAGAGGGCTCTGAGTGCCACCTCTGGCACCCGTGCCATAGGTTCGCCACCACTGGTCTAGAGGATGGCCACGCCGCTTTTGCACCCTGCTCCCTCTTCTGCTGTGCTGGTGGCTCTGTTCGACCACGCCTCTTCCTCCGAACTACATAGGTCACTCGCATGACCTTGATTCCATGTGGGGTCGAGGACCTCATCGTCCTCCACATCATCTTCCACCCAGTCTTCACCCCTGACTTCCTTGTCGGTCTGCACACTTTCGAAAGCCCCAGCCGTTTGCACCTGTGTTTCGTCATCTTCCGAGATGTGCATCCGATGGTCCTCCCATGTACTCATTTTGAAAGATAAGTTGTTGGGCATCAGTGCACTCAATCTCTTCCACTTCTGGGGCAGGGCTAGGTTAATGGCCCTGGGAAACCCTGCTAACAGAGTCATCAAAAAGCAGAAGAGACTGCTGCATGACTTGGGGCTCAGACTGCTTGGCTGATTTGCAAGGGGGTGAGGTGAAAGACTGATGGACATCGGCTGCAGGTGCCAACTGTGGTCCTTCAGCAGGAAACTGGGTGGGAGACAATGTGAAGGAACTAGATCCACTGTCAGCAACCCAATCTACTATCGCCTGTACTTGTTCTGGCCTCACCATTCATAGAGCCGCATTAGGCCCTACCAAATACCGCTGCAGGTTCTGTCGCCTATTCGCACCTGAGGAAGGGTTTTCACTTGTGTGTGTAGCTGGCACAGATCGACCACGTCCTCTCCCTGCAACAGGAGCTCCACCAGCAGCACCACGACCTGGGCCACGTCCCTTATTTGACGCTCTCCTCATATTTCTCGAATTTAGGATCTTGCCCTAAATGGGTGTTTAATTAATAGTAGAATAGAAAGACAGTATGTAAAGGGTGTATCTCACACGGCCTGAACCAGACTAGGCCTCAATTAAAGATTTCTGTGCCCAAAATGGCTGTATTTCAAATACCTGAATCAATCCCCTGTATTTAAAGTGTGTATCTCACACGGCCTGACCCACAGTAGGCCTCAATTAAAGATTTATTTGCCCAAAATGGCTGTATTTCAAATACCTGAATCAGACCCCTGTATATACATGGTGTATCTCTCACGGCCTGACCCACAGTAGGCCTCAATTAAAGATTTGTGCACCAAATGGCAGTATTTCAAATATCTGAATCAAACCCCTGTATTTAAAGGGTGTATCTCACACGTCCTGACCCACAGTAGGTCTCAATTAAAGATTTGCTTGCCCAAAATGGCTGTATTTCCAATACCTGAATCAAACCCTTGTATATACAGGGTGTATCTCACACGGCCTGACCCACAGTAGGCCTCAATTAAAGATTTGTGGCGGTATTTCAAATATCTGAATCTAACCCATATGTATAAAGGGTGTATCTCACAATGACATCTGCATCAAAGACGGGCAACTGTTGTTTTTTTTGCCCAAACAGGTGTTTGTTTAATAACTGAATTTGACAGCAGTATATAAGCCTGTAATTTCACACATGCTGATGCTCCATGGCCTGAAAATAGTGTTTTTTTGGCAAAAAAGTGTGTTTTTAAAACCCCAGAAAATGATGGGTGTATTTCTAGCTTAAATTGCAAACTGACTAATCCAGATGTTGTATATTGCCAAAAAAGTGTTTTTTTTGGAACAGAATATGAAAGCTGTATATATTAACCCCTTCAGGACCGCAATCTGTATATATACGTGATAGCTGCACATACTCCGTGCAGCTACCACGTATATAAACGTCAAACAAGCTCTTTAATCCAAGCGCTGCAAAACGCTTGGATTAAAGCTTCTGCCCCTGCACTGTATGCTGTCACGGACAGCATACAGTGCAGTAATGCCGGCAAGGGACCAATCAGAGTGGCCCCTTGCCGGCAATCGATCCGATTGGTTAGTCTGTGCAGACTAACCAATCGGATCGCGGCAGTGTTAAATGCCGGTTTCAGGCTCTGATCTGTGCTCTGCAGATCAGAGCCTGAAAGCCGATAGTGTTCCTCATGTTCCTCATGCACCCCCCCCCGATCTGTGCCGCTCTGTGCCGCTCTGTGCCGCTCTGTGCCGCTCTAAGACCATGATGCCCCACTGTGCCTCGCCGATCTGTGCCCTCATCTACTTCCTGCCATGCGATCCGCCCCCTCCCCGCCCCCTGCATTAATTTTCTAGCCGCCCCTCCGCCCCTCCTGTAGTTTGTACCCCCCGACTTATCCCCCCTCCCTTCCAGTGCTGCCCCCGATTCCCCATTCTGTGTGTGATGGCGGCGGCTCCATTCCTGAGCCGCCACCATCAGCAGAGTGTCAGCTCTATGCTGACACTCTCCTGTAACCCCTTAGATGCCGCGGTTGCGGCATCCATGAGGTTAACAGAGGGAGGGAGCTCCCTCTCTCCACCATCGGGGCTGCAGCGCTGTGATTGCAGCACCCGATGGTTGCCATGGCAACCAGACGCTTTGCAAAAGCATCCGGTTGCCATGGCAAAGGTGTCCAGTGCTGCCACCTACAGGCAATCTGGAAGTATTATACTTTGCAATGCAAGAGCATTTCAAAGTATAGTACAACTATCAGCCCCACTGGATCTTCAAGATCCAAGAGGGAACTGATAAAAAAAAAGTGAAAATAATAAAAGTAAAAATAAATCAATAAATAAAAAAAATGTAAATAAAAAAAGACATTGCCTTTTCCTATAAAAAAATGAAAAAATAAAATAAAATACACATATTAGGTGTCACCGCGTCCGTAACGACCGTCTCTATAATTATATCACATGATAGACCCCGTCCGATAAACGCCATAAAAATAAAATTAAAAAAACAGTGCCAAAAAAGCTATTTTTGTCACCTTACATCACAAAAAGTGCAACAGCAAGCGATCAAAAAGGCTTATGACCCCCAAAATAGTACCAATCAAACCGTCACCTCGTCCCGCAAAAAATGATTCCCTATTTAAGACAATCGCCCAAAAAATAAAAAAGATATGGCTCTCAGACTATAGAGACACTAAAACATAATTTTTTGGGTTTCAGAAATGCTATTATTGTGTAAAACTTAAATAAATAAGAAAACGTATACATATTAGGTATTGCCACGTCCGTAACGATCTTCTCTATAAAACTATCACATGACCTAACTCCTCAGAAGAACACTGTAAAAATAAATAAATGAAAACTGTTCCAAAACAGCCAATTTTTGGGTCACCTTGCCCCATAAAGTGTAATAATGAATGATCAAAAAATCCTATGTACCCAAAAATAGTACCAATAAAAACCTCAACACTTTCTGCAAAAAACGAGCCCCTGCACAAGACAATCGGCAGAAAAACAAAAAACATATGGCGTTCAGAAAACCAATCCAGCACAATCTACCTTCCAAAAACCGTATGGCATTCCTTTCCTTCTGCGCCCTGCCGTGTGCCCGTACAGCAGTTTACGATCATATGTGGGGTGTTTCTGTAAACCGCGGAATCAGGGTAATAAATATTGAGTTTTGTTTGGCTGTTAACCCTCAATGTGTTAAAGAAAAAAAAAATATATAAAATGGAAAATCTGCCAAAAAAGTGAAATTCTTAAATTTCATCTCCATTTTCCTTTAATTCTTGTGGAACGCCTAAAGGGTTAACAAAGTTTGTAAAATCAGTTTTGAGTAACTTGAGGGGTGCAGTTTCTATATTGGTGTCATTTATGGGGGTTTCCACTATGTAAGCCCCACAAAGAGACTTCAGACCTGAACTGGTCCTTTAAAAGTGGGTTTTGGAAATTTTCTTTAAAATTGTAAGAATTGCTTCTAAACTTCTAAGCCTTCTAACATCCTAAAAAAATAAAATGACATTTCCAAAATGATGCCAACATAAAGTAGACATATAGGGAATGTTAAGTAATAAATATTTTATTAGGTATCACTTTCTGTTTTAGAAGCAGAGAAATTGAAATTTGGAAAATAAAGGTGAAATATATTGACTCAAATATATGACTATCATGAAGTACAATGTGTCACGAGAAAACAATCTTAGAATGGCTTGGATAAGTAAAAGTGTTCCAAAGCTATTACCACATAAAGCGACACATGTCAGATTTGTAAATTTTGACCTGGACACTGGGGCATCAATGACCCTTGGTCATGAAAGGGTTAAACTTGAATTTAACACTTGCAGATCAGGAAAATTGTGTTTTTTGGCAAAAAAGTCTGTTTTTAAAACCCAAGAAAATGATGCCTGTATTTCTAGCTTAAATTGCACACTGACTAATCCAGATGTTGTAAATTGCCCAAAAAATTTGTATTTTAACACCTTCAGGACCTTGGACGAGGATACTCGTCCTGGAACAACGGTACTTAGCGCACCAGGACGAGTATACTCGTCATGGCATTAAACTATCACCATGTCTGCAGACATGGTGACAGCGCTGAGTGACGGCTGTTACACACAGCCAGGCACCCAGGGTCAATGCCGAGGGGGGTCCTCTAACCCCCCCGTATCGGCGATCGCTGCAAACCGCAGGTCAATTCAGACCTGCGGTTTGCAGCGCTTTCTGTAGTTTCTGATCCCTGCGGTCCCTGAACGCAGAGATCAGAAACTTTAAAATGGCCAAAGTGAAAAAAAAAATAGAAATTTTGCCCACCTTACTTCCCAAAAAAGGTAATAAAAGTAATCAAAAAAGAGTCGCATGTACGCCAAAATAGTACCAATCAAACCGTCACCTCATCCCGCAAAAAATGAGCCCCTACATGAGACAATGGCCCAAAAAAGAAAAAAAACTATGGGGACACTATAACATGATTTTTTTTTTGTTTCAAAAATGATATTATTGTGTAAAACTTACATAAATAAAAAAGTATACATATTAGGTATCGCTGCATCCGTATCGACCGGCTCTATAAAAATATCACATGACCTAACCCCTCAGGTGAACACCGTAAAAAAAAAAAAAAAACGGTGTAAAAAAATGCAATTTTTTGTCATCTTATGTCACAAAAAGTGTAATAGCAAGCGATCAAAAAGTCATATGCACTCCAAATTGGGCGCCAATCAAACCGTTATCTCATCCTGCAAAAATCATACCCTACCCAAGATAATCGCCCAAAAACTGAAAAAACTATGGCTCTCAGAATATGGAGACACTAAAACATATTTTTTTTTTTGTTTCAAAAATGAAATCATTGTGTAAAACTTACATAAATAAAAAAAATTGTATACATTATGGGTATCGCCGAGTCCGTGACAACCTGCTCTATAAAAATACCACATGATCTAACCTGTAAGAAGGACGTTGTAAATAACAAAAAAAAATGTGCCAAAAAGGTATTTCTTGTTACCTTGCCTAACAAAAAGTGTAATATAGAGCAACCAAAAATCATATGTACCCTAAACTAGTATCAACAAAACTTCCACCCTATCCCGTAGTTTCTAAAATGGGGTCACTTTTTTGGAGTTTCTACTCTAGGGGTGCATCAGGGGGGCTTCAAATGGGACATGGTGTCCAAAAAAACTGTCTAGCAAAATCTGCCTTCCAAAAACCGGGTGGCATTCCTTTCCTTCTGCGCCCTGCCGTGTGCCCATACAGCAGTTTATGACCACATATGGGGTGTTTCTGTAAACTACAGAATCAGGGCCAAAAATAATGAGTTTTGTTTGGCTGTTAATCCTTGCTTTGTAACTGGAAAAAAAATAGTAAAATGGAAAATCTGCCCAAAAATTGAAATTCTGAAATTTCATCTCTATTTGCCAATAACTCTTGTGGAACACCTAAAGGGTTAATGACGTTTGTAAAATCAGTTTTGAATACCTTGAGAGGTGTAGTTTCTTAGATCGAGTCACTTTTATGGAATTTCTACTCTAGGGGTGCATCAGGAGGGCTTCAAAATGGGACATGGTGTCCAAAAAAAACTGTCTAGCAAAATCTGTCTTTCAAAAACCGTATGGCATTCCTTTCCTTCTGTGTCCTACTGTGTGCCCGTACAGTGGTTTATGACCACATATGGGGTGTTTCTGTAAACTACAGAATCAGAGCCATAAATATTGAGTCTTGTTTGGCTGTTAACCCTTGCTTTGTAACTGGAAAAAAAATTATTAAAATGGAAAATCTACCAAAAAAGTGAAATTTTGAAATTGTATCTCTATTTTCCATTAATTCTTGTGGAACACCTAAGGCCCCTTTCACACGAGCGAGTATTCCGCGCGGGTGCGATGCGTGAGTGGAACGCATTGCACCCGCACTGAATCCTGACCCATTCATTTCTATGGGGCTGTTCACATGAGCGGTGATTTTCACGCATCACTTATGCGTTGCATGAAAATCGCAGCATGCGCTATTTTGTGCGTTTTTCACGCAACGCAGGCCCCATAGAAGTGAATGGGGCTGCGTGAAAATCGCAAGCAAGCAAGTGCGGATGCGGTGCGATTTTCACGCATGGGTTCTAGGTGACAGTCTATTCACTGTATTATTTTCCCTTATAACATGGTTATAAGGGAAAATAATAGCATTCTGACTACAGAATACATAGTATAATAGTGCTGGAGGGGTTAAAAAATAAAAAAGTTAACTCACCTTATCCTCTTGTTCGCGTAGTTTGTTCCCGGTCTGTTCTTTGCTAGCTGTGGGCTTGGGCTAAAGGACCTGTGGTGATGTCAAATCACATGCTCCATCACCATGGTGATGGACCATGTGATTGGAGCATGTGATCTGACGTCACCACAGGTCATTCAGCCCAAGCCCACAGCTAGCAAAGAACAGACCGGGAACGAACTATGCGAACAAGAGGATAAGGTGAGTTAACTTTTTTATTTTTTTTAACCCTTCCAGCACTATTATACTATGTATTCTGTAGTCAGAAAGCAATTATTTTCCTTTATAACCATGTTATAAGGGAAAATAATACAATCTTCAGAACATCAATCCCAAGCCCGAACTTCTGTGAAGAAGTTCGGGTTTGGGTACCAAACATGCGTGATTTTTCTCACGCGAGTGCAAAACGCATGACAATGTTTTGCACTCGCGCGGGAAAATTGCGCATTTTCCCGCAACGCACCCGGCTCTTATCCAGGCAAAAAACATGACACCCATTTTACAAAGTTTGTAAAATCAGTTTTGAATACCTTGAAGGGTATAGTTTCTAGAATGGGGTCATTTTTGGGTGGTTTCTATTATATAAGCCTCACAAAGTGACTTCAGACCTGAACTGGTCCCTAAAAATTGGGTTTTTGAAAAGTTCAGAACAATTTCAAGATTTGCTTCCAAACTTCTAAGCCTTGTAACATCCCCAAAATATAAAATATAATTCCCAAAATGATGCAAACATGAGGTAGACATATGGGGAATGTAAAGTAATAACTATGTTTGGAGGTATTACTATGTATTATAGAAGTAGAGAAATTGAAACTTGGAA